>NW_006239265.1:80403-80677 GCF_000226075.1 Solanum tuberosum | reverse complement strand
AAACAGATTATACCACGACGATCCTTGCGAAAAACTTTACAAGTTAGCCCCAAGAATGACTTAAAACGGACTTACGATGATCAAGATCTCACATTTCAAAATTCAACAACAATTCATTCCGAAAAATTACCCTAGCAGTAGCTAAATTCGATTTGTTACCTCAAACGAAGCCTCCCCTCGCGTTCCTGAAATCACCTCTAGATTCCCCACGAAAATCTCTTGAAGTTAGCCTTTTGAATCACTTAATTCGGGTTTAAAATGGAGGAGAAATCTT
>NW_006239265.1:51176-79990 GCF_000226075.1 Solanum tuberosum | reverse complement strand
GATATTCCGAAGCTAACCTAGCTGTCAGAATTTTCATCTGAGCACGTCTTCCAAGAAGGTTGACTAAAGTCAACTTTTCAAGTTATAAAATCTCCAAAACAGGGAAACGGGCCTAAAACCCAAACGAACGACCAGGCGACCGAACAGTCAGTGCCAGCAAGTCATTAATGACTTGGGGTCGCTACAGGAACGCTCTAAACGAGGGAATGAATGCTTTAATTTAAAAATGACCTGAAGGGTCATTACAAATATACCTGATAACTCTACTTAAATATTATGTGTTAATTTATTCATCACCCAAATAAATAAGAATAGGCTAAGAATTGATCTTTGATACACTAATAGGATATACACAATATATGTGTGCATACAGAATTGTGCCAACAATTTTGAAATATGTATATCAATGTATAGTTATTATAAAACGTAAAATATTATTATATTGTATAATGGATAGGGATTAAAATGCCCTTCAATTATTTGAATTAATACAAAATTATCATTTGTCCATCTTTCTGCCCCAAAGTACCTCTGACGTCAATATTTTGACTAAAAAATATCCTTAATTCTAACGGCCCACGTTCATAAGGTCGATGAGAAGGCAATATTGTATCAAATTCCATAGTTTAATGATATTTTAGACCCTCATCCGTTAAAACAACTTGAAATTACTTAATAAATAGGCTCATATGATTGACCTAATTTTGGGTTCCATAGTAAAATCACATCCCTTTCACTCTCTCTCTCTTTCACTTTTTTTCTCCTTGGATCCATTTTAAATTTTAATTTCTTAACTTAACTACATAATCACTACCATATATATTATATTTACATCTAGTTTAAAACAATTACACATACTGCCACTTTTAATATTTATACCATATATTTTTATAAAAATTAATCAGATACACAAATCTCTTAAATATGGTATTGAATAATTATCTTAAATTTAAACTCCTTAATTAATGGTTGTTAATAAGTAAAAAAAAAAAAATCTACTCACATCTACCGTTTCAACCCTCTTTCTCCTTCATCTTCTCCCTCTTTTTTCCTTCATCTTCTCCCTCTTTTTTCCTTCATCCTCTCAATACATTTTCGCATGTTCAAATCAGCATTACACATACAGATAAATTAATTCTACATTACTTATCATGGTGTGTAATCATTTAAAATTTATTAAATATAAATTTATAAAATGATTCGGATAATATTAAAGAGCAACTTTCACATATAGCAAACACAAAAATCATATTTGTATGTTATAGCTATAGTTTGCATGATTGCGCTCCATAACAAATTTTATGTTTGCTATGGAGCTTTTGATTTGTATAATTCGCTACAAACATCCAATTTTATACAAATTGTTCAGTTTTGTATAAATTCATTTATACATTGTAATTTGTATAATAAGATCTGTATTTGTGCAATTATAAGTGTATAGGACGAAAATATATGTAATTTGTATTTGTATATACACTTTTCTCTCGCTTTATACAAACACAGACGCATTTTTATATATTTTATATCGAAATGTATAAAAATGGCTAATTGTATACCAAAAATGGTTAATTGTATATCGAATCAGATGGCAAAAAAAAGGAGATGTTTGCTGCGAATTACAATTAAAATAAACTATGACTATAACATTTAATTTGAATTAATAGTTTGCTATTTCATACAATTTTCCCTATATTATTAAATTCATAAATATAATAGTCCAAATAAATATTATGGATTAATATAATTGGGTTAATTATTTAAGTCCAATAAATAAGTATTTAATCAAAGTCCAAATTAAGTGATTTGAGCTACAATAGATGAGCCCAGTTTGCTAAGCCCAATTTCATTTCATCCTAGAGGCCCATTTTTTTGTGTCACGTGGCAAATGACGTGGCATGTCAAGTCAAACAGGAAGCCAATAGGATCATGACATGTGTCAAATTGACAAGCCCGCTCCATAAAGCCCATATGTCATGTAACTTAAATTTGATTGGCCGAAGGAAATCTTGTTCCAATCACAACTCTTCTACTCTAAAACTATAAATAGGAGTCCTCATAATTTAGAAAAGAGACCGAAAATTCTAAACAAGAAGCTAGAGAAAGCTCGTGGTACAAACGCCATAAAATTCTCTATAAGCTACAAGTTTAAGAATTCAAGCATTAAAGTTCAAGTACGATCAAGATCAAGACCATCGGATTCAAAAACAAGCTCGAAGCCCTTGAATTCAAGTAAAAGTCAAGATCAAGATACAGTTCAAGTTCTACTTCATCGAAGATTCAAGAACAAACTTTAAATCCCTTGAATCCAACATCAAGTTTAAAACAAATTCAAGATCAAGCTCAAAAGCTCTTGAATTATATTTGAAAAGGCGAATTCAGAGAAATCATAGAGATTGTAACACTTGCACTTTGAAATAATAAATACAATTGTCGCGATATTTTTCCGTTCTTGATTATTGTTTTCTCGACGTGAATTTTATTGTCTACATGGTGATAATTATTATCCTGAAATTATTATTTTTATTCTGGGATAACTTATCGTGGGATAAATTATCCCACACTTTGTAACCAAATAAAAAATTGAGGGGTACTAAAAACTTATTCCGAAATTATTATTTTTATCTTTCACACCAAACGATCCGTAATAAATAAATTAATTCTAAAATTTTGTTTTATTTTATTTTCTAGTTTTACATGTAATATTTTTAAACGTTGCACATAACATGTAACTTAATAATCAATAAGTTAATAGTTACCTAACTCGATCGATACAAAATGATAGTTAAGCTGGGGCCTAGAACTTTCTTATTAAAAAAAGTTAGTGTACATGTTCTCGTAAACCTAGCGAGATCACTTGTAAGAAATGAACGTAAAGACATAAACGTCATTTATGCATTTATCAGTAAATTTTAGTTAGATATTTAATTTACAATTTGTTTCAGTTGATCATTTAAACTGATTATAAATCATTTTTATTAGACACTTTCGATTTAAATATTTAAATTTTTTTCGCAGATTCTCAAGAATTTTTTTATTTTTATTTCCGTGAGGCATGTTGTAAATATTATATCCGACGTGGTCTTGATTATCCAGAACCGGTGACCGTTAATATCACAGGCGGTAGGCGGGAGAAAAAGCGGGAGAATTTTAATGCTACAATAAACCCCTCGAAAATAAAGTTAATTACTCAAAAATAACACTCCATCTCGCTCCGACGAAACACACTCTCACACACACCGTGAGATAGCCGGAAATGGACGAACACGACGGCCCGTTCGCCGGGATTATCAGTAACTGTGTCACTGCTGCCGATGAAGAGGAGCTTCGTAACTGTCCGTTCACTGTGGAATTCGAGAACTTTCCTGAATCCTTCACCGCACAGTCGTCATCACTGGTCCCGTCAAAACAATTCGGAATTATCATGTTATCACTTCAAGCTGCCGACTCAATTGACCAAAATTCCACCCGTAAAAATGAAGGATTTCAAACTCCTCCAGAGCACCACAATTCTCAAACCTGTATCTCCGGCTCCGATGATCAGAGACCTAATACGGTTACAGCCGTGGATTTACCGGCTAATGTTTCCGCTGTCGAATACACTGCGGTAGATTACGGTGATGGTACGGAGGTTCAGGTTAGGGTTGATTTGGGGAAGGATAAGGACAATCTAGGGTTTTCAAAACCCCGAGAAATTACAGTAAATAGGTGTCATGGAGGTGACGGATCGGAAAGAATTGACGAAGTTGAGTATTCAGAGGGTGATATTGATGAACCGTTAAGGAAGAGAATTAGGATTTGTGAGAAGAACTTGGGTGGTATGCAGAGTTCAATTCCACAAATCGTGGTTGATATAGACGCTGAAATCACAGATTTACAAGTTGAAGAAATTGTGCGAAATGTAGTAGTTGACAATAATAGAATAAAGAGAACTGTGGATTTTGCAGTAACAGAGTCTGAAGATGGTGAGAACCATGTTTTTCATGGAAAAAAACATGCAAATGGGATAAAGGAAAGCTGTACGGCTTGTGTCGATGGAAGCATTAGGGGAAACCGCGAATTGCCATTATGGATGAAGGGAGGAGAAAAGAATGGGAAAGTGGAGCATGTTGGAAGGAAGGCAATGAAGGAGGGGCAGTTCAAAGACATTATAGAAGTTACAATGGTGGCTTTTGGGAACAAGAATGGCGAAAACAAGGATGCAGACTTTTTTGAGACTGCTAAGAGGCGTGATATGTTTTTTCCTCGGCCTAGATGGTGGTCACCGGAGCTATTTGTTGATTGATTTCACTTTCGAAACCTACAATGATTGAAGAATGGACAGAGCCACTGCAGGTTGTCAATGGTGCTTTAAAGGTGCCAGCTCTGGACACCTCGGCTATTTCATCGGGTACTTGCTACCACCCGCTAGCTCGCCAACCCTGTTCAATATATATGGTATTCTAAACTGCTGGCTACTCCTTTGGTTTTGACTGATGTAAATTATGCACTGAAACTGTCCAAATGTAAAGTATGACCAACAGTTCCATAGAATCAAACCCCATAGGTATTAAGAAATTTACTAAATATGTATAAATGTTAAATTTCGAACCTACTCAAATGGTTGGACAACTCAATAACATCCCGAAAAACCATAAAGTTCAAATCTTGAATCCATCGTTGGCTGGTAGCTAATGATGTAAGACATTCTCACAAGCTTCTAAGCAAATTTCAAATTGAGATGCGTTGTTGCCTATTTGTTGGTGAATCTTCTTTTTTTCCTTAACATACAAATTTTACAATTCTGCTATCCAAACTACTAATGCGAAAAAAACAAACCATTGTGTAGGGTAAAGTTTGCATACGCTCTATCCTCCCCACACCCCCACATGTGGGATTACACTGGGTATGTTGTAAACAAACCCTTGTGTGGTTCTCTTGGGGCAAACCTCTTAGTCACCCTTCATGCCAATTATTGGCATACTTGGAAGGAGCAAGGAACTCAGTTCCCTCCTTTTCGAAATTTGAATTGCCTTTGGAAGAAATAACTTTGTCATCAACAAAACCAACAGATAGAAAGGCTGTCCCCAATTTAAGTTGAAAAACTTTACTGCATACAAGTGCTGGACATTACCATCTTCCCCACATTTCCAGCTATATTATACAATGTTTGTCTATCTTTACAGAAAGAAAAAAAAGAGGGTAAACAACCATATCCATCAGCTAAATCCAAAATTTTGTTTAGTATAGCTCAAAGGGGAAACATAAACAGCACAACATCCAACTCTTTCAGCAAATCACCACATGATTGGTGAGGAACATGCAGACACAATCATCTGGTTTGGCTGAAGTAGCTTCTAGATGCCCTATGAAAGTGCAAACTATGATACTACCACTAGGGACGTACAAGATGTGGATACACAGAGCTGCTACTGGTGCTTGCTTGTGCAGCAAAATTAGATGTTGGTCGGAGGAGTTCTGCCTGCGCAAAGGAGCTGTTGGATGGCACATCCAGTAGCACGTCCTGGTCATTTGCAACATGGAAAGAATCCAGCACAGGAGAACTATTAGAAGGCAAGGGAAATAGGCATTTCAGACTGAAGCAAGAACTATTGTTGTCTACTAATTCCTTCTGCTCATAGCTACTTTTCATCACCACCCTCTTGGGGCTCTTCATTGCTTTCTTTGCACCTGAAGCGAAATGGTCTGCAAATTATTTACATATGAATTGATGATATTGTCAAAGTGCATACAGCGCATAGAGTTACGGAATTTTTTGTTACTTAGAGAAAAGATCTAGTATATCCCCCACCCCCACCCCAAGTCATATATGTGATAGACTAGACAATTGATGTATTATATAGAAACGATATTCCCACTTTTTTTTTCCCTTTTTGGTGGCAGGTAACATAGCCAAACGTGAGAGGGCAATGATTTTCTACTGAATAAGTTGCAATTCTTACCTAGATATCGGTCATGAATGTCACTACTTACCTGTTTACTACTGGGATGGAAGGTCCATAGGTATATAGTTTAAAAAAAGGGTGAGAGAAAGACAATTATCGAGATGAACTTTTTCTTTTCCCTATTTCCATCTTCCATTTCAATAGGTAATTTCTCTTAACAATTATCAAGCGTGAACCAAGCCCCCTCAAGACAGTAGGCCATGACACTGACCTTGTCTTACGAGCTATGTCACAAAATGTGATGTGTAAAATAACTAGTTAGAGGATTAGACACTCCATGCATTGCAATCTAGGACAGTAATAGACACAAGGATACCCTCCACATCCAAGCTATTCTACCACATCTCATTGTCTATGATGCTCAATTACTATCCCATGTAACCCTATTCCTTTATCTGTTTCTTGCATATTACAATACCAGAAATAATGAATAAGCTAGAACCTTTAATGAGAATTGTTCAAACTTATTTAAGCCCTCATATCTATCTTCTTTGTGCCATCTCTGCTTTGAGCACCCACACATGTAAATTCTATCTCCTCTCACAATCCTCAAGTAAATATTTGTGGTGGTTGAAACATAATTAAGTAAATAACAGTGTGCTCGAGCTCTCTCTAACAACTTCAACTTTTATATAAGATGGTCACACACTTCAACATGGTATGATGTTTGAGTCTCACCTCACCCACTAAAAAAAGAACCCACAACTGCTTGGTCCATTAAAAAGATCAGACCTCCACATGAGGGAGCGTGTTGAAAACATAATTAAGTAAACAAAAATGTGCTCTCTCTAACAATTTAAGTTTTTAGATAGATGGCTTCACACTTCAACGACTTTCAAGAGAATAGTCAAGCAATTAAGAGGAATTTGTTGAATGCCATAACATTGTTAAAAAAACAAAAATAGAAAAAGAGAGGCACCAACCTGCATACTTTGGATGGTGCCCCTCCAGTGGCCTCTTCACATTTACTGAATGACCTGTCCCAATAGCATTGGGCCCTCCTGTAACTTCATAACCATTGGTACTACTTGTACATTTTGTGTCCTAACATAAACAAGATTAGCTTCAGTAAAATTGCACTATTTATTCAGAAAAAGTAGAATGTTCATAAAAAAACAGAAGAACAAACCTTGAGAAGGCTGTACTTTTCCACCCACTTTGACTTTGTTAAATAGCACAATATTAACCTCTTCAAGGTCCTAGAATCTTCTATTTTCACCCCTGACAATGAGCTATCGAAAACACCTTCTGCAAGAAGTTTCTGGAAGGAAGACAAATTCTCCTCAAAATGAGAGCTCTCGAACATGTTTTTGAGACTGCAGATAGAGAAACAAGAGAAACACAATCAGAGCTTGACGAGGATGAAGAAGGAGGACAAAGAAGAGGACGAAGAGGAAGAAAACTTGATTCTTGCCACCCACTGAAATTGATTTAGTTATTAATAGTTCAGTGTTGTATATGTTATAAAGACTTCTGACAATTGAAAAGGATACGAATACAAAGTAAATTGTACAAACCTATCTGGGGGTGCAAAAGAATCAACAGGAGCTAAGTATTTTAGTAGTTGCTTCTGTTCATCACTTGTGAAATGCGTCACGAACTCTTCATAATTAAGTACATCCTGAACCATATTATCATAATTATATAAGTTCTGAAGCATTGCAACAGAGTATTGCTTGGACCTGTACTGATAACAATTAACAATTGACAACAGAGCCACAATCAAGTTGAACATTTGCCAAATATATTCTGACTTAGAAAGGAAGCTAATCCTTGCAAAATGCAAGATATATTTGCAATTCAAACATATTCAAATGATAATCAAAAGCAGAAAACCATTTTATATCTACAGACAAGAGCAAAATCCATGAACACAAGGAAATATTCTGGAATACGAAATGTATTCCAGATGCAAAGACAAGTGTGCCTTGTAGGAATTATTCCATTGTTATATTAGATGAAACTAAAAAATATTTGTAATGAAATCAAAAAGCAGCAACTGACCTTCAGGTCTATATGGCACAGTGGTGAAGTATGATGTCCAAGAATGTGCAATTTTTCAAGGTGATCCTTATCCCTGCATTTAAAAATAAAATCAGAGGATGGAAAGCACACATCAAGGCAAAGAGAATGGTTCTAAGCTCTTGGAATAATGGAATTATGGTAACCAATGCCACCACAAGCTTGAATTATCCATCTGATGCCACCACAAGCTTACTGCACAATTAGTAATTGTAATGAAATACCAAGTGGTCCAGAGCATGTGCTGGTCTGATTTATATTTCTTCCTGATGCATATTGGTTCTTTTGTGGAGCCACATCACAACTTACATTAACAGGATATTCATGCATTTAAAACCTCATATCCATTTTCTTCCAGTCTAACACATGCAGCAGCACCTTTATTTCTCAAGACATTTTTGCATGCTATCAAGATTAAAGAAGAAAGCACCTTTTAATCTGGTGTTGTTCCATTCCCTGACTGTTAGGCTTCTTGGTTCTCTCCGTGCCAAGATTTGGTAAATTGACACCCCTATTAATATTTACAGGTGGGGTAGACAATCGTGAATAAGCCTCATTTACATAACGTCGCTTGTTATTAACCGACAGGGAACTGCCTTCTGATTCTTCTTCTCTACCTATTGAGTTCGGATGTCGAATAAGCACACTTCCATGTCCAATCTCAACAGAGACCATAGGCTTGTCACTCTCAAAAAGCAAATCCTCTTCAGAAGATCCAGAGAAGTATGAAGATTGTTGTTCATGTAGGATGGTACACAGGTCTTTAGTGAGCTTTTCAACTGAAGAATGCTTTGAACGACTTATGCAGGTTCTCTTCCTTGAAGGCACCATTGCTTCCCATTTGTTGGATTGGGCAGGGCCTGATAGCACAATTAAGGGGGAAATATTTTATGATGCCATAGAATCACCCAATTATGCAAGAATTCAGTGAGCGTTGTCTTCAACTATGAAGTGAAGGTTAGAATGAACAAGACAAATACAAAGTATAAACAAAGAACAGAAAAGAAAAGACGAGAGAATGTATAACAAATGTGGTAGGGAAGAAGATACTATTCAAAGTACCTTCTGTGATTTGATTGAGAGAAGAGAAAGGTCTAGATTTTACCACTAAGTTTTCACTAGAGAAGGTACTAACCCTGGGTGTAATATTGGTCATTCAATCAAAAGATGTAGAACAGAAACTATGATCATCACCAAAAATGACAGCCTACAGAATATTTCAAGTAGCTCACGAGAAAAGATATACAGGAACATATCTACATCTTGATGAATCAAATAATTCAGTTCCAATATTGGTAATTCAATCAAAAGATGTAGAACAGAAACTATGAGCATTACCAAAAATGACAGCCTACAGAGTATTTCAAGTAGCTAACAAGAAGAGATATACAGGAACATGTCTACATCTTGACGAATCAAATAATTCAGTTCCAATATTTTCAAGCTTTTGTAGTTCATTGGCTCTGTTCCAATATCCAGTTTTTGTAGTTTGTTGTCTCTTTGGAAATAGAGCCTGCATTAACAAATTAATTACCTGTCAAATCACTTGCTTCAGTACTACCAAATTGTGCAGAGCTCTCAGTGTTAGAGATGGCGGATCCAGAACTTGACCTATTGCTTGTATCTTCATCTAAACCCTTAAGGAAACCCTGATAATAATCAGGAGGAGTTCTAACTACAGTATTATCATGATTTTGCTTTTGTTTCAACACCTTTGCCTCTTTGTTCTTCAAAGACATGTTTTTGACCCTACACACCCTATATTCTTCTAGATCATCAGACTCTGGTCGTGCATGCAGAGGAGTATAATTTGCCAATGTTCCTTTTGTTCTCCACCGAGATCCACATGCATTGCACAATATTGGCTTTTCTGGAGGCCCATTACGCCAAAGTGGGGTGCCTGCAGCAATACGTTGATGTTAAGAGTGTATTCTACATAGATACGGAGGGAAGAAAGAATGGCATCTGAGAATTGAAACTAGGAATTTCACACACATTACAAGAACATTAGCACACCCCTGCAATAATAATCTTAAATATGCAATGTAAATTTGATCACTTCTATTTTTTAATCTTTTTCTTGGTTGTCTTTTTTCCATTAATTGGGGGAGGGGGAGGGAGATGAAGAGGCAAAAGGTCTTGCATTTCAAAAGTATGGAAGAGAAAAACAAGGATTTGTGAGAGAATTTCATTCAGAATTGCTTTGTAAGCCCATGAACAATCCCAAGAGCAAACCTCTCCTTTAAATGCAATTAACTCTATCAAAAACTTCAACTATTCTGATGTAAATGAGAGACCGAAAGTTTCTGTAGAAAAATCCATAAGCGTTGTAGTGGTCCAGCTACGAAGCAAAAGTTATACTGGCAAAAGAGAGAACATCAAGGAGCAAGAAAACAAATCATGGAGTTGGAGAACAAAGGGCGCATCTAAGCAATAACAGGGAAAAGGAAGTTTATTTGCCTATCATCTCATGGGCAATGAACACTGGAGCATGGAGTTTCCTTTTGAGAAAAGCAGAGAGTGGTATAGCTGGCTATTGCAATGCACCGTAATAGTCACTTAGTATGCAAATAAATGGAAAGATATACAAGGTTTCTTTTTCAAAAGGCTCAACAGTAAAGGTAAAATTGATACTAGCAGCTGATTCCATATATTTTTAGAAAGAAAGAACAACAGGATAAAGCACATAAGTGATAATTGTTGTCAAGAGAAGTGAACTAAGGAAATTCTTCTTCATTGTACAACAAGACAACCAAAGGTCCAAACTTTTATAGAACAACTACACCAAGTCTAGAACACCATAAATAGGAGCGAAAAACTGGATTGAATTTGAACATCAAAAGTCACGGCATTGCGTGGACTTCTAAAGACATTTGCTTTGGGACATTATATTACTAAAACAATGTGACATCAGTAAGAACTTCCTGTAAACCCAAGCCGAAGACATAGCAATAGGCAACCCACCAGTTTCTCACCTCATCTTCCAAAACATGTGTTACCTATGTTGAGTACAAGCTAAAAAAGCTTTTCCTAATGTCAACTACTACTTTAAGTAGCACCAGCAATGGAGGGGAAAGCGAAACTTACCAAGTCTTTTCTTAGACAAGCTGAACTATGAAAGTTCCAAACGCGGTAGGTTATGCAGCAAAAGACGAGATAAGATTTCAAGAAGATATCACTTACAAAGTTACTATCTTCGTGATGTGCTGCATCTAACTAGAGCAAATGAATATAGAATATTCATAGCCGATTACAACAAGTTATCGAGTAGTAGGTGATTGACTTGATTGATTGATTTTGGTTGTTAAGAAAATATCATAAGTTTGTTAATGCAAGCATTTGACAATGTGAGGCCACAATTACAATGTTAAAGCCAACCCAAGGAGGATAAACACTGATTAACATATCAACTTGAAACCAATGAGCTCATTTTGTGAGGTAAAGAAACACAAGAGAACACTACAAGCCTTTGATCAGTGAACACTGATGAAGAATGTGCTACTGGCGCCTACTGCACCAGCGACTTGAATCCAATGTTTATATGAAAATATGAATGAGTAACAATCAAGCCACATATATGCCTGAACAATCACCCTTCAATTATAACAATCAGTAACATGAACTTTGAAAAGACCAGTCATCGGTAGGCATTTTTATGATGTGTTCATTATTAGAGGAACTATAATGTCAAAGAGCAAGAATTTCATTGGCACGAAAAGTGACACCTGAGGAAGTACATTTTTCACATATAGAAAGGGAACAAGGAAAAGAAGTACAGGACAAAAGTTCGGGAACATCCCTAAATTACATTGACCTATGAAAACGAAACAAAAGTTATGCTATGTTCATGATTAATGGATTCAAATTCACCACCATAATTGCCAGTTCTCCTCTAGATTCTTAGCAAGTTTTGAGCATATATATTTTCCACAAAGGAGTTGGCGGATTGGCTAGTACACAACATAGTGATGAGGGATAAAGAATGTTGGCAATAAACAGAAACCATTCAGAATCAAATTTCAACTCAAACCCAATAAACTAATCTAGAGATTTAAGTGAATACAACAACAACATACCCCATGAAATCCCACGAGTGGAGTCTAGGAAGAGTAGAACGCGCAGACCTTACCCCTACCTCATTGTGGTTAAGTGAATGTACAAGCTAAATAAACTCATACAACACATATCACTCATCAATTTTTATTGGTCAGTGATCTCTTCCCTAATGAAGCAACCAACATATGGTCATCCAGTTCAATAATTGAACAACTAAACTAATCCAATAAAAGGAACAATTTTATAAGCTAAAAAGACATTTTTTCCTGAAGATTAATAAATTCATGAGAGAGATAAAATACATTGAATAACCAAGAACTCACTTGTAACACCACAATGATAGCAAGGTCCTTGCTTTCCCATCTGTTCAATTTCTTTTTGCCCCTTAATTCCAGAAAAATATAAAATTTCAAAGTTTTTTTTGTTTCCTTTAGAAAATTTCACAGTACTAATAAAATGAAATATCTATTAAATTTTCTTTTCAGTATCTTATATTTGGTATATATATGTTACTGGGTATCAAAGCTTTTCTACAATAAAAACACAAAAAATCCAAGAACATCAAGAACAGTCTGTAAAACAAAAGTCCCAGAAAACCCACTGAAAAAAGGCAGTTATGAACAGGTAAAAAAGGGATTAAAGATGGGATTTTTCTTTTCAGCTGAGAATTTGTACAATCCAATAAAGAAGAAAAATGGGTACTGAAATTTAAAGAAATTTTATGAACATTTAGGAAAAAGGAAGGTGAAATGTGAACGGAAAATGGGGTTCTTGTTGTTTTTGTAAATATAATACTAGATGTTTTGGTTTCTTTTCTTTCTTTGGTGTTAAATCTTCTTGAAAAGTTCTAATCCCTCTTTATTTATTGGAAATAGAAATTAATTTTTTTTACTCTTTTTAATCTTTGAGTAAATAAACTTTATTGTTTTAGGTATGAAGAATATTACTGCTAATGTCCTTGTTGACTACAGGTTATTCTTGATAATACCCATTTAAAGTGTTTAAATTGTTTTTGCTAAGAATTACTCTTAAAGTAAGGATCAAGATTAGGATATTTTTAAGTTTATTTTTTAAAAAAACAAATATATAGTATAAGATATTAAAAGGAATAGAAAAGTAATTGTAAGAAAACAAAAAAGAGGAGAAAGAAACAAAGGAGTTTGTTTGAACCCTTTTTATCAACCCTCTGTCTATATTGACTTGTGATAAGTAAGAACATCTATTCCATTAAGTTTCAATTTATTTATCTTATTATGACTTAGCATAAAAATTTAAATTTTATGATTTTAAATATGTTTTTGTAGAAAATTGAAACTAAAATATTGTTTTAGAAAAAATATTTTTAAAAAATAAGATAAACAAATTATAAAACAGAAGAAAAGTACTGTATATTCCTATATGCCTTGTGATGACATGAGGTTGATTAGTTTAAGTTATCTTGAAGTAGTAGGTCTTTGGTGCAATTTGTGCTTTAGTTATTGGTTTTCACTCTTTACAATCACAGCCACATTTTGACCATTAGATCTCTCCTCCTATAGAGATTATATAATTATGGGTCCCACTCATTGGCATGCACTGACTAAGTTCTCATTTTTACTAGGTCTTCAATAAAGTGGTTGTCAACATTTATGTCTCATATCATGTACTTGAGACTTGAGAGTAGTGTGTTGTGAACATAGGAGAGTTAAAACATAAAAATTCCTTAATTTGGAAAAATTGCATATACTTTTACCTGATAAAAGAAGAAGTTGCTCGGATGGCAAGCATTCTTCACTTCCAATTTTAAGGTTGTTAGTTCACCGGTGAAATAAAAAAAGGTAACAATACTTTCACAGCAACGGAATAAAAAAATATGATACTTACGAAAGAACAAAATAAGCAACAGTTCATTATTACAAGTATATTACAATCAGACACATGGACAAGTTTGTCCCTCTTGTGTTAGTTTTAAAAGTTTGCTATTTTCAGTAAAGAAAAATAATCAGTTTTAGAGCTGAAGCTGAATGTGATTACTGGAACAATAAACCCCTTTATGCTGGGATCGAAAGGAAAAAATCCCATTGGGAAAATGTATAATGTACAATAGGAAACATGACTAGCATGTGTAATTGAAGCAAACAAAAGTAGATTCTGGCCTCTACTCGTTCCAAATTTATCATATGCTCTGAAAGGGACAGCCAATCGAGTAAAAAGTAGCTTAGACCTATCAAGGGCATGAAGGAATCCGCTACCTTGCACAGTCTAGGTATCGAATAACTCTCCCCACCAAGGCTTAGGAAGATAAAAAGATATCACCAACCTTTTATTTATCGATGCTGGAATTCGAACCTTGATATTCCATGATTTGCATCCTACTTTATTGACTATTATGCATCACCCTTCCGTACAAAGGTTTTTTCAATTTTTTGAATAGTTTATCCGCTCAATTCTTTTTGCTCAATATGTTTTTAATTGTTAGCAATTTTAAGAAACTACTTTCTGAGCACCTTACTAATGAAGTCCTATTTCTTACTCAAAATGTGTCACTGTTTTTAAAGGACCCACAAAAGACATTCCAACTCTCAAGGCTTCGTATCATTATTCTTCAAACCTGCTCATGACTAGTTTCTATTTGGACCACAGACAAAACAAGCTCTGATCACAGCCTTTTGATGAGATTACTGAGGCTTCCCTCTGCTCCTACCGTACTCCAGCTTGATAGTTTCCATCACCTATCTAGGGTTGAGCCCTAGAATTTGATGGCGGACTTAAAAAGCCATAATGAACATTTCACTTAAAAACGAAAAAACGACTCTCTAAGATTGTGAGTACAGAAGTCGGATTAAAGAATAAAATCAGGACCACCAAGCTAATAGTCCATCAGCATGCTTCTGAATTAAACATGAACATAGAGTCATAGACAGAAGTAGTATTCAGTGCAAGCAATAAAAGGGATGATAAAAGTAGGGAAAATGGTGGAACTACTTGAAGAATACGGAATTGAATGAGAGAGCAGCTGTTTCTCCCAAGCATTTGCAGGTTCGGCTTTCTCGTTTTGTGTTAGATATATACATATGTTTTTAGAAAGTATTTTCTACCGCGTAGCAAGATTTTTTTAATCATTTCTATTATATTTGGCATGGAAGTACGTAGAAAAAAAATACTACTCCTATTGATAATTCTTTTACTGATAATACATGAACAAACAACATGTTCATCTTCGGATTTAGAATTGGTTCAGTTGAAATTATTGAAGTACAAAGGACAATAACATCAGGGGTATTGCTTAAAAAATCATGTGGATTAGTAATATGAGAATAATTTGTTCTTGAATGAGCAAACATAATATGATCTTGACGAACAAAGGCTTTTACAAGAAATTGACCCAAGTTACAAAAATCCACTAGGGCAATTTTGAGCCTAGGTGACTGACTGAGCATATTGATTTGACACCAATACTTCATAATGATATGGATGTGCAGTATCAATGGCTTTGATACGTAAGCGGCTGATTTGTGATGGAGAAGAGACAGAGAAGTGAAGGTTGCTACTGCTAGTGGGTTGGTGAGATGAGACCAACGATTTTAATTGGAGGGTGGGGGTGGCTTGGATTGAAAGACATGAATATGGTATTTGTCTATATAGAAAGATTCTTGATTTTTGATCTTTGATTCTTGAAATGTGAAAAATAGAATTTTTTATAAGATTAATTTGAGGGATTTGGACGATATTCCCTTATATAAGAAGCTTAGCTGACTGCTATTTCGGGGTGACATTCCATTGAGCTGCTTCTTAATGCACTCTAAAGCCTATTGTAGTAAGAAGCACTTTAAAGCCTATAATAATAAACACTGCACTTTAAAGCCTATAGTAGTAAACACGTTACCAGAAGCACTTTAAAGCCTATAATAGTAAACACGTGCAGCACCTTTAAGATTTTTCTTATGGAATATCGGTTGAAATAGCAGTCAGCTAAGCTTCTTATTTAAGGGAATATCCTCAAATCTTGTAAAACTTCATTTGAAGAATCAAAGATGAGAAAATCAAGAATCATTCTGTATAGACAAATACCATGCATGTTGTCTTAATTTCACCCCACTTCAATCCAAGCCACCCCACCTGCAATTCAAGGTCATGTTGTGTTTGCCCATTCAAGAATCGATTATTCCCATATTGCTAATTCTTTAGGGGTTTCTTTTTTCCAAGATCCACGTGATCTTTGCAGTGAGCAACACCCTGGTGTTTTTTTCCTTTGTACTTCAATAATTTCAACTGAACTTGTTCATAGGTCACTAGCTACCAATTCAAAGGCTGAAGAGGAACATATTGTTTGTTAATGTTTTATCAGTAAAAGAATTTCCAAAGAACATTTCTCTACAAGTTTTGCCTATCCATTTTGATATTCTTTGTACTCATCCCATGTTTGGACCTGAAAGTGGTAAGAATAGTTGGAAAGGTTTGGCCTTTGTGTTCAAATTGGTGAAGGGAGATCAAGAACAACAAGCGTTGACAAGTTTCTTGATATATTTGAGAAAGAAGGGTGTATGATAAGCTTGCTGCAGATTCACAGTTTATTACACATACAATGGGGAGGGTGTTAACTTCTCCAACACCTCCTATTAATACTAAAGGGTATGAGAATTTGGTGGAGAATGCTGCTAGTGATAGCTTTGACTTGTACTCTGGGCTGTTTATGTACGATAAAAATGCTATAGAGGAGTTGGAAAGACTTGACTTGGCTTTTGAGGCTTTGAAGAAGGAGTTATTTGGGCATTTACATGATTTAACAGCCCCTTCATCGGATGCTATTAAATCTCAGAACAACTGAGGGAATTCTGAATCTTGGTTTGTCTGCATTTTTGTTGGTGATGACCTCTTGCTCTGGGATTCAAAGGATGTATTATTAACACAATCTTTAATGTGGCAATTCAATACTAGCAATGTAACTATGGTCTATGCTACAAAAGAAGAAGAAGAAAGTACTAAATATTCTTGTATGCCTTGTGATGACATGATGTTGATTAGTTTAATTTATCTTGCAATAGTAGGTAACAATACTTTCAGTAGTGGGATAAAAAAAAGTAAAAAAAAAATTGAGGCATAGAACAAGAAACATATGTGATATATCTTAAGATTGAACAAAATAAGCAATAGTTGATCTTTACATAATGAGAATCGAGTTATTTCCTCATGAGTTTGAGACTTCGATACCAAGAAAGATTCTTCATCACAAATTTCTATATTACAATCGTCCGTATGGGCAAGTTTGTCCCTCTTGTGTTAGTTTTAAACGTTTTCTTCAGTTTTCAGTAAGAAAAATAATCTGTCATAGAGCTGAAAAGCTGAATGTGATTACTGGAACAATAAACAACTTTATGCTGGGAACAAAACGAAAAAACCCCATTGGGACAACGTATAATTTACAACAGGAAATATGACTAGCATGTGTATTGAAATAAACAAAAGTAGATTCCGGCCTCTACTCGTTCCAAATTTATCAGATGCTCTGAAAGGGACAGCCTGGCAGATCATCTTTTTCTCACTCAGATCGCCAAAACCATGCCATATCTAAGAAGCAAAACTATATGAATTCGTATAGTTTCATTATCAAGAACAATTTATACCTCTACAAAATCATCTTTTACTTCTGGTGGAATCTATGTAGATGCTTTATCTTGGTCATGTTTATTCGTGCCCACATTTTCTGCACTTATTAGCTTTTCCGCCTGAAGTCTCTCAAGAAAAGCTTGCTTCTGCAGGATATTCATCATATCCTTAGTTCTATTCTCCTCTCCTTCAAGCTGCATTTTCACTATTGTTTCTGCTTCCATGTTTATTGGCTTGAAATAGTCATCAACAGCAGCCTCCTGAAAGCATTCACCAATTTTTTTTTGAGCAATGAGTCCAAGCCAGAAGATCAGCCAAAGCACCAGGAGTGGCATATAACATCAGCAAAGTAATAGAGTGGACTCTAAAGGCAACTCTAGTACCCTACTACGTATTAAGTTCCTGATACCTTGACGTCACAATACAATTAAGTGAACGAAGAGATGTTAAAATTATGTAAAGCCAGCTTCTACAAAAATGTACGGAGAGAAACACAGAGTAAACAAGAACACTGTTGGGCACAATGGAAAATCAAAATATGTAAATCATCAAATCAAAGGTCAAACAAAGCCAGAGGAAGTCACTGGAGTAGCAAGTTGAAGACAAATGGTGACATTGATGAAGCAGCACGTGGTAAAGTCCAAGCGTAAACCAGAGACAGCCAAATAGTATAAGCAAGAAATCAATAATGAAGGCTTGAAGGTTTAACAGTACAATTGAGTAAAAAGCAGCTTAGACCTATCAAGGACATCGATCAACTTGGTTCAAGATGCTTGGCTTGAAAGGAGTGCCAAATACCAACACTTTCTCAAATTCAATATACTCAAAAAGAACAATTCATTCAAATGAATACATCCGTGAAGAGGCTTCCCTCTAAATCAGGATTTTCAGCCATTAAAAATCAAAATTTGGGACAAACATATCAGGTTTTCATTCAAAATCCAAGGTTTGAATGATGCAAGCTCAATATTAGGTTATCTACGAATTCCCTTCTTTTTTTCTTTTTTTTGAGGAGGGGAGGTAGGGGTAAGTCAGGTTATATGATGTGCAAAAGTGGAATGGTATATTCTCTCTAGACCCAAGAGTTCTCAGAAACTAGGTAAAAAATTTAAATGTGGCCAAAAGCCACAGGTTAGTCTAGGTTCACACCTGAAATTGAGCCAAATTAAGCTTAAGCCAAGAAAAAACTGGTTAGTGCCTCCGCCAGTTGGCTTATTCAATTGCATTCCACTTTCTTCTATGTTCTCCTCTAGAGCTGGGGGTATAAGTTTAGCCTTTAAAAATGGAGTTCTGTGGTCCTAGAAAACAATGTTTTGAAACCCACTTTGTGCTCTGAAAGTAGAACGTTTCTATTTTGTGAAATTCATCAAGCTGCTTCTGTCTGTGCCAGGAGGAAAGGGATACAAGAAATCTAGACTCTCTGAAAAGAGTAACATCTGGAGGAGTGAAAGATAAGAAAAGGGATTCATTTGTTGGAAGTTGGCTACATTGAAGACCAAAAGATATGGAAGCAGTATTACATAATTTATTATGTAAGATTCTTTCACATGTTTCTGTTCCCTTTTTGTGATAATGGCGGTATCCAGACCAGCTTGCAACCCACCTTGACTTATTTCATCGGGTATCTGCTACTACAGGTACCGAATAACTAAGCCCACCAAAGGCTTAGGTAGATGAGAAGATATCACCATCCTTCTATTTACCGAGCTGGGATCTGAACCTTGATATTCCATGATTTTCATCCTACTTTATTGACCACTAGTCCACACCCTTCAGTGCTAATGTTCTTTCAATTTTTAGAATAGTTTTTCCACTAAATTCTTTTTCCTCAATAAGTTCCTAATTGTTACACCAACTACCAATTCCAAAACCTAATTTTTGAGCACCTTACAAAGCACTATTTCTTGCTCAAATCTGTCTCTAATTTTTAAGGACCCATGACAAAAGACATTCCAACTCCCGAGGCTCCATATCTTTTACGTCTTCAAACTAACTGAATGCCTATCGGTAGCTCATGACTAGTATCTATTTGGAGCACAGACAAAACAAGGTCTCAGAGCCTTTCGATGAGATAACGGAGGGTGATTGTGAGTACATAAGTCGGATCTTCTCAGCAGCAAATGCTATGCTCTAGCTAGTTTTCAAGAGGCATTAAACTTGTTTTCCGAGAACACTCTAAAAACAAATGCATATTAAGATACAGTAAGCATGGATGCAGGAAACTATGCCCACTGCTCACTTGAAATGCCCTTTATAGTATTGTGGAATAGATCTGAAATTGTCTTCGAGACTTCAAGAATGACCTAACACTACCTCTTTTGCAAATAATACACAGCAATACCCAGGAAAGCAGAACAATATTAAAGAATTAAATTAGGGCCACCAAGCTAATCCATCAGCATGCTTCTGAATTAAACACGAACAAAACAGAAGTCTTAAGTGCAAGAAAGTAAACCACAGGTAAAATTCCAGAAAATTGTGAACTCACAGTTTCCTCTAGCTTCTTATTCAAAGCTTGCATCTCTTCCACCATGCGCCTAACTTCTGACAAAATCATTTGTTCAGGAAGCTTCCTTATTGCTACCTTCCTCTCCTCCGCCTGTTCAGACATTACATACGAAGAGAGAGAGACAAAATAATAAGAGTGTCGAACCGAAGAAAACAACTAAATAAAAATCTACCACCAATACTTTTTACACTTTTGATCTGTTAACTTTCTTCGGGGTCTCTCTTTACTAATTGTATACCCAAGAAATCATCTAAGTTCCATGCTACGTGCACATGGACAGTTATCTTATATTAGCAGGGAGGGAGAAGTACAGCGTGTTAGCAAAGAGAATCCAAACCCAAGGTATCATGAAGGGGCAAACCAGTTTATAGCCACAAGCATCAACAGCAATTCTTCTACATTTTGGACTGTGTTAGCATATATGAGTTCACTCAAGGTTTATCAAATTCTTTGACATTTCAATAACCAGCAGATCGTCTCTCTAGAAAATTGCTTTCACACAGAATTTGGAAGAGACCCCTCATTAAAAGAACCTAGATGCTTAATGGAAAACGAAGCTTGTGAAGCTGTAACCCAACCTAACAGAAATTTGCATAAACTTTTTGCTATCTGGAATGCTACAACACATTATTCGCCCCAACATTTCTCTCCACAACCCAGAAGTCGAAAGTATGTTCACTAGCTATTTAGATGCCAAAACATTCAATTTGCATATGAATACAAATAGATGCACTGTCCACTACACACTCTAAGTACAGCGCTGAAATGAATCGAAAACCGTACCATGGTTCCATTGATGATTTGAGTTGGATATATCACATCAAACAAAGCTAGTCTGTGTTGACAACTTATTACTACAGGCAAAATCACATCCTAGACGTTAATTAACCATATTATGCAACAAATAGCAGAGGCCTTCCAAATTTCGTTTTGTTTTCTAATCCAACTCAACAGTCCCAATCGACTACATTTTGGATTAATAAGAAAATGCTGTTAGCTCAAACAAAATACAGCAAATAGTTAACTACACCTCGATCTCAAATTAATTAAGTTCCTTTAATATCTAAATCCGCTTTATTCAGGTGCACTTCCTTCCAGTAATAACTAATCTGGATACAATGATAACCATAGAATCAGATTTAACAATTAAGAAAGTGAAATGAAAATTGATTGAATGACCTGTTGAAGACGTTGTTGCATCTGCAATCGATAAGATCGGATTCTACGCTCTTCGTAGCCTGAAAGAACCCTAATATAGAACATTGCTTTCTTCCCAAATTCTATAAGCTTCTTCATCTTAGGTAATCAAGCTTCAATTCCCCAAAATCACTGGTAACGTGAAATGATCAGCAGCTTTTTTATTTCACCTTTGAAGAACAGGATTCATTGCCAAGCTGAAACTGAAGCTGAAGAAATTGTTCCCCTGTATTTTCTATGTATTTGGTGAAAATTCATTTTTTTATCAGTAACGTGGGAATATTATAAAAGAACCAAGTGTGTTTAAGATATTCCTTGTTTTTTTTTCCTCCGTGTTTCGAGCGGAGCTCCAACTAAATTTTAATCGCGCGGGGTGAGACTTCCAACAAAAAAAAAAAAATCATATCAAGACTCAAACTCGAAATCTCAGGTCAAGGTGAAGCAGTACTATGACTGCACCACAACCCCACGTTGGTAAAGGTATTCCAAATTGAGCATATGCAGTTTAATGGTATTTTCATTGGTCAGACTTTTGAAATTTATTTTGAAAAATATTTTTAAATTTTTTAAGTGTTTCTTGTAATAAAGTAATTTGTGTTTGATTAATTAGTTTAAAAAATATTTTTGGGCTATAATTAATAGGTGTTTGAATAGAAATTTTAAGAGTTTAATTTCATATTTTGATTTGAAATCAAACGTCCGTCTATGAAATTTACCAAAAATTTCTGATTCAATTTCAATGTCAAACTATTAAGAAGTTGGGTTTCAAAATGTGATTTTATTAATGTAAAATTTGACATATAAATTTATATTTTATAATTAAAAAAACTAAAATTAAGTAACAAAAGCAATCTCATGGCTTTCGCTTTCGTGTCTCTTTAAAAGTGCAATCGTGATAAAATTTTGATTTGTATAATCATCAAGGACACAAATTATGTATATTGTGTGGAAATTTTTTATTAAAGAATAACAAAATAATTTGTAATCAAAAATATTTATTTATAAAAAATAGAAATATATGATTTATTAACATAGTATCTTAGATATTTTTATACCTTATTTATGATTTGCTCTTTTGATATTGTACGAGAATTGATTTTTTTTTTTAATAGTTTCATAAATTGTAGAATTTTTATGTTTATGAAAATAAATAGGTACTACAACTTAAGAAATTGAATACATGTTTAAACAAATTTTCAAATTTAAATTAGTGTTTCAAATGATAATTTGAAATCATGTCCAAATGCTCCTTTAATTTGTTAAAATCTTTTAAAAATTGATTCTAACTTACATTTTTAATTATTGAAAATATTAAATCTTGTTATTCATCGGAAATAGTTATTTTCCTTCAAGAATCTGGTCAAACACTTCACATTAAAAATAGGTACTTTTGCAGTTTTGCTCTCCCAAAAATTTTGCTAAAACAAGTTATACTCACATATGAACTGGTCATTCCATGATTGGTACAAGGATTATCTTAATTTATAATTAGTTGATTAATAGACGAAAGGGGAAAATATACCCTTAAAGTGAAATTGAGAGTATCTAATACATTTCTCAAAGTATTAAATTTAATATATTTAAAGAATGAAGATCAAAGAAAATATAGTAAACAAGTAAAAATGGATAGAAGAAGTAATATGTTATATGTATTAAATAATACTTCTTCCGTTCAATCATAGTTATTTATTGTACTAAAAATAGTTGTCCAATAATACTTGTCCATGATAATTTACTTTTTGTCTTGTCTATTTTATCTTTGTTATTAAATACTTTATCATCTAAAATATTTTTTAAATTATTAAAATTTAATGAAGTGAAAAGATAAAATAATAATATTATCCTTATTATTTATTATTTCTTAAAAATATGCAAGACAATAGTGGAGAATTATTATTGAATAGAGCGAATGGAGTATCCTAACCCTACTGTAAAAGCTGCATAAATATCTCTTTGAAATAACAAACAAACTTAGGCGAAATGGTCTGGTGAACCCTTGTACTTGTATATGTTTGTATTCTGAATCTTTCTACTTACCCTTTTGTCATCTGGACCGCTGAACCCATCCAAACCCAACATTTTAAACACATTTTTTGATGTGGCATCCTATGTGGAAAGAATCCACAAGGAGCGTGTGAAACACACAAAACAAGAGCGTGAGACACCTTCAAAAGGCAAAAAGGATAAGATTTTGACCTTTAAAGACAATCTCTTCTTCCTTATTTTTACTCAGCACTATTGTTGGACAAATTTGAGCTTTTTTTCTCGATCTTATCTCTTCAATTTTTTTCTCTTTTATTTTGTTCCTTCGATTTACTCATCTCTTTTTTTGTGTGTGATTCTATTGTATTTTTGTTGGTTTGATTTTATTGGTCTTCACGATGACTATTCGATGTTGCTACTGTGGAATATATGTTGAACTAAAGACATCAAGAACACCAACTAGTCCTAGAAGAATGTTTTGGGGTTGCCAAAAATATTCATCCAGTAATGGGTGTGGATTCTTACGATGGGCTGATGCAAATGATTCGACATGCCAACAACAGTACAACATCAAGAATACATCAACGAGTTCAGGGCAAAGAAGACAAGGAAGACAAGGATCAAACACTAGTATTGCTATCACTATTATTGTGATTGTTGTTATTTGATTTCTAGCTGTTATTTTTAAGATATATTGATTTGTACTAGCTGTTATTTGATAATGGAATGGAATAACAAAGACATTGGCCTCAATAGTTGACTGTATTTGCTTAAGAAATATGAATAGCAACTTCATTCAAACACAAATTCATACAAAAAAACAAAGTCTTCCCAATAGCAACTTAACACAAATTCATACAGAAAAACAAAGTCTTCCCAATAGTAACTTAACACAAATTCATATACAAAAACAAAGTCTTCCTAATAGCAGAACCAAAGCAGTTGGGATCAAGTCATTAATCAAAATAAAGTTAGTTGAGATCAAGCCATTAAGCTAAACAAAGTGAAATCGAATGTGTGCCTTGAGTGTTTGGTGTGGCATGAGTGCTTCTGTAACTCTCTTCTCGTAGCTACCTTTGAGTAACTGCAGCTCTTCCCTTCCACCTTAGTCCATTGAGTTTGTAACCAAGATCAAAATTGGTAGGAGTTGAACTTGACAATGTAGCACTATGTAACACCCTATTAATATTCCCAGACTGAGAGAACAACAAAAATCTTAACTTAAAGATGAACTAATATCAATTAACACAATTAAATGTGTTTAAATGATAAAATGCATACCCTCTCAGTTACATTGTCACCTGATCCAAATAAGAGACCATAACCAGTTGTCTTTGCTTTTTTTTTTTTGTCTTGGTCTCTTATATCCAAGAGTTGCACCACCTCTCAAAGTGCTAATCTTTTTGTTTTGGTCAGCTGCACTAGAAGTTGATTGTTGAGTACTTAATGGAGTTGTTGTAGGCCTTCCACAAAATGTTGAGGTAGTTGCAGGTCTCACATCACTTGATGTAGCACTAGTATGCCTTCCACCAGATGTTAAGGCAATTGCAGGCCTCACACCACTTGATGAAGCATTTGTAGGCCTTCTAGCACTTGGTCCTGCATTTACACTTGATTGGCTTTCAATTGCAGCATTTGTAAAATCTGAAGTTGCAGCATTTGTTTCAGCAGTTGCATCACTTGTTCCAGCAGTTGCAGAACTTGTTCCAGCAATTGCAACACTTGTTCCAGCAGTTGAAGTTCCAGCATATAAAGTTCCAACATTTTTCTACAAACATATATTAAAGTCAAAAATATAACAAGAGTAAAATTCAGTAACATAGAGACATTAAAGCACAACTTATCAGAGTTGGACATCCTTTCTTGTTATGTTCAAAAGTATTACCCACAGAACACTTCATTTTTCTTCCCTTCCTTGTAGCCTTTCCAAACTTCTTCTTAATAGGCTTATCACTATCTTTTCTCCTGTTTTTTCCTGGTCTTCCTGGCATGGCAGTAATTTCAGGTGGTTCAATGGCTGGTCTTGTATTTTTTTGCCACATCTTCATGTTTGTTGATCTTAGGCATATTTATATGCCTAAGTTGTCTATATTGACCCATGAATTGATTAGATTGAGGAATGATCTTTAGTTGTTAACTTGATTTTTGGTATAACTTGTGATAATTGTGCACTAACACACATGATTAGTGTTCAGGATCATTCGAAGGAATTGGAGTTGGAATGAAGAAAGAAGGAGCAAAGATGTGCAAAAAAATGGCCAAGGCAAAAACCACCAGTGATTGGCACACTAGTTGGCGCGGCGCGCCACTAGTGGTACTTCAGAGTCCCTCCTAAGGCGCGTTGAGAGGCACGACGCGCCAAGGAGGGGACGTCAGAGTCAAGTGAGAAGCGCGACACGTCCATCTTTTGCCGACTTTGCCAAGTTTTAAACATTAAATAGGATTCCTAATTTGAGTAGGATTTGTTCCCAACTTTTCCTACTATTATAAATAGATTTTTAGGGATCCATAATCACGTTCAACTTTGGATTTAGGGTGCAAAGAGCAAGAATTCAAGTTTGTAATAGGTTTTGAGAGGTTAGATAGACCAGAGAATATAGAGAGCTCGGTCCACCCATTAGATTGAGGTGATTAGTGTTTAGGAGTGATGCCCGGATGAATACCTTGCTTGGTCACGAAATAGGATGAAATATAAGTGCTCGCCAGTTAGTCTATTTATCCCTGCTCAACGATGCAGTTAGATAGCTAACTGGGGTAGGCGACGAGAGGTGTATAACCCGAATCATTCCATCAACCCTATAAACCAGTAACTTGACAACTGAAATTAATTCTAAGCTAATAATATGATACATGATATTCAGTATATGCTACAGCCCTGAAATTGCTTTTTAACTTGCTTGAAACATTATATCAAAGTTGTTCACAATTAGTTACGTTTAATTAGTGCATAATTATTAGTAGATAAACAATAAATCATCAACTCTTAAAAATGTTACTTTTTACTTTTAGTTGTAGAATTAAGTGAATATAAGTTGATCATAAGTCCCTTGGGAACGATAACTCGTTTCTTTAAGAATCTATATTACTTGCGCGATCACGTACACTTGCGTGTATATTGGGAAGCAACATTTGTCATAGGTTGAATAAACCTATTATAGGCTTTCAGGCCAGTGATCAACAAATGACCCAACAACCCAATCCTTATAATAAATTGATGTAAGCGCATGGCCACAAGGAATTCTCTTTAGTTGCCATGACCTACAATTATACACCTTCTTTTTGTTTATATGGTGAATCATTAATCTCAAAGCCAAGATCACCATTAAACTTTACCTCACAATTAACTGCAATTTCAGCATTTTTTCTAAGAATATCCATAGCCATTGGTGATACATCAGTAATCCATTTTTCTAAAAAATTTCTCATTTGATTCATTCTTTCCATAAATTTGACTCTTATTTTCTCTAGCATAATGATTATTGATTTCAACCTAGCACCTAAAATTCAACTGTTGAAAGTCTCACACATGTTGATCTCAATCACATCACACTTGCTATGTTCTTTAAAAAATGCCCTACATCATGCTTCTTTGTTATACTTTAACAAAGCTTCTACAATACTTTCTCCTAACTCACTCATGTCATCAACTGAAAACCTGCCAGAATTTTCTTCTCCTTTCTTCACCCATCCAGTCTTTCTTCTAGTTTGCTCATATATATGCCTAGCACACCATCTAATTTCAGCATTTTGACAATAATTCAATAGGTGCAAGATGAAGACCCTGACAAACAAAGAACATTTGACATACAACAATGTTAAATATCAATTACTCCAGAAATTAAAGAATAAATTTAACAAATAATATAGTAATACCTTCTGCATATCAGACATCATTGTTAGTCCTTCACCTTCTGTAAGCTCCAAATCATGTTTGATGCACTTGAGAAACCAAGAACATGTGTCTTTGGTTTCTTTATCAACTACTGCCCATGCTATAGGGTACATCTGATTATTTCCATCTTTGAAAATGCAAGATAACAGTTCACCTTTACATTCACTTTTGAGAATTGCACCATCTAAATCAATAATCCTTCTACACCCTTCTTTTCATCCACTTTTTAAAGAACCAAGATAAATATAAATGCTCGTAAACCACTTTTTAAAGAACCAAGATAAATATAAATGCTCATAAACACCTCTTTTTCTGGAATTGTGTTCTTGGATGTCCTAATAGATACAGTACTTCCAGAATTTGTGGTCTTTAATTCCTCAGCATAATCATACAACCTAGCAAACTCCTCTCTAAAATCTCTCAAATGTTCGTACATAACTCTCAGTTTTGCCTTTCTACAACTTGTCTTACTAATATACAAACCATATTGCTTTTGTGTTAAAAACTGAATCTGTTGTAGTTTGATAGTAGGCTCACTCATAATCTTCTCCTTGTAATGTTTACTAATCCAAATGGGGGTACACAGTTTGTTTCTTGTTCTTTTAAAACACTTGTGGACAGAAAAATATGTTTTAACAATGAAGTTTTCAGTGTTACCATCAATACTTCCAAGAATATGTCAAGGACAACCCGTTTTCTTACACTTTGCCCTTATCCTTTCCTTCTTATTAGGTTTCAATTTAATATTAACACCCTTCTGAATAGAGTAAGTTTGCAATGCCTCTCTAAACTCAATATGATTCAAAAAATCATATACAATTGAAATAAAACCTTTTTAGTAGTTGGATCAAAGTAGATCTTTGTACTTTCCTTCCTAGGTGCTGGATTTACCACTTCATCATTCTCAACAGGATCCCCTTCATCTTCACTAATGTCACTATTAGGATCTGAGCTATCAAAATAAGGGTCATCCCCACCCAAATTGCCTTCAAATTTCCCCATTTTCTTCTTATAAATGGCTTCAAAACCAGCAGCTATACCTATAGGACCAGATAGTATCTCCTCTAGATTTACTCTATCAGCCTTCTCTTTAACTTGTTCTTGAATGTTAGACTACCTAGCTTGAAGCAACTCCTCATCCAAACCACTCAAATCATCAATATTTTCATCAATATCATAGAGTGAATCAGAATCAGAATGTTCTTCAACTCTAAGGGAATGTTCTTCAACTCTAGGGGACTGTTCTTTAACTAAAGGGGACTGCTCTTCAACTATAGGGGACTGGTTTTGATTTAAATGCCTATTTTTATTTTCATTAAATGGTTGAGATGAAGACACATTAGCCCTATCTATTTGTGGGGAGGATGACAGATCAACCCTATTTTTGTGTGGGGAGGATGACAGATTAACCCTATATTTGCGTGGGGAAGAGGACACATCAACATTATTTTTTTGTAGAGAAGAGAACACATCAGCATTATCTTTTTGTGGAGAGGACACATCAGCATTAGTGCTAGACAATACAAGTATTTCCTCAACAGCTAAAGGTATACTAATGGGATGTACAACATATACACCAACAAAATCAGCTGTAACACCCCTAAATACTAACCAAGAGTCGAATGTC
>NW_006239265.1:3592-51076 GCF_000226075.1 Solanum tuberosum | reverse complement strand
ACTACTTCTATGACTTCCCCAACTACCAGTTCCGCAGTAGTGTGGAACTTTTACAAAAAAATGACACTTTTCCCAGTTTAGAACTAAGTTAGTGTCTTCACATCTAGCAAGTACTTTATCAAGACTTCGGAGACATACCTCAAAAGACTTCCCAAAGATGGAAAAATCATTCATGAACACCTCAACAAAATCTTCCACCATATCATGAAAAATGGCCATCATACACCTTTGAAAAGTCACCAGTGCATTGCAAAGTCCGAATGAAATGCGCTTGAAAGCATATGTGCCCTAAGGACAAGTGAACGTGGTCTTGTCCTGATCCTCAGGTACAATCAAGATCTGGTTGTAATCGGAATATCCATCTAAAAAACAATAGTACTCATGCCTTACTAGTCGGTCAAGCATTTGATCAATTAAGGGAATGGGGTAGTGATCTTTCCGGGTAGCATCATTTAGTTTTCGGTAATCCATGAAGATTCTCCACCCGGTCACTGTTCTAGTAGGAATCAACTCATTCTTTTCGTTCCTTACCACTGTCATACCTCCCTTCTTGGGAACACATTGTACCAAACTTACCCACTTACTATCAGAGATTGGGTACACAATTCTAGTATCTAGCCACTTTATTACTTCCTTTCTTACCACTTCTTTCATCACATGATTCAATCAACGTTGATGTTGTGCTTTGGGTTTGTGATCCTCTTCCATGTAAATTTTATGCATGCATAACGCCGGACTAATCCCATGAATATCAACCATCTCCCATCCAATTGGTTTCGCCTCCGCTTTAAGATCCTCAATGTCGCATCTACCTGTAAGTCAGACAGTTCTGCAGAAAGTATAACATATAAAGTTTCATTAGTACCCAAATAAGCATACCTTAGGTGTGCCGGCACAGTTTTTCGTTCCAACGTAGGGGCTTCTTCTATTGATAGCTTTGGTGGGGTCCCCAACTCGTGATCTAGTGACTCCACTTGATTCCTACAAGTGTCTACTAGTGCTAGATTTAAGCATGATTCAATCTCTTGAGCTTCAGTGTCTCTCTCTATCTCATGACCCGCTAACACTCTTTCTAAAGGATCTTCGGGCACAACTACTTGTGATTCTACTATGCGATCAACCACAGTAATATCAGACAACTCTTCATAAATAGAAGGTAATTTTAAAGCACGGTAAACATCAGTTACTTCAACCTTATCATGTGCCCTCATAGTTTGTTGACCAACTGCTACATCAATCAATGCCCGACCCATGGCCAAGAAAGGTCGTCCCAAAATGAATGGAACTTCAGAATCGGTTTCAAAGTCTAAGACCACAAAATCTACCGGAAAAAATCAATGAACCTACTTGCACTAACACACCTTCTACCACCCCCTCTGGCCTAGCAATGGATCTATCAGCGAGTTCGAGAATAACAGTGGTTCGTTTTGGACTACCTAACCCAAGCTTTGATAAAAAGATAAGGGCATCAAATTTATACTTGCCCCCAAATCACACAACCCCCAGGCATGAACACTTTGCTCAATTGTAATCTGCACAGTAAAACTACCCGGATCTTTTAACTTTTTGGGCAGTTTGTTTTGGATCCTTGAGCTGCACTCCTCAGTAAGTGCTACAGTTTCATATTCAGTGAGCCTCCTCTTGCTCGCCACAATGTCTTTCACCTATTTAGCATACTTCGGGATACCCTGCAAAATGTCAACCAAAGGTAGATTAATGTGAACCTGTTTAAGGAGAGAGAGATACTTACCGAAGCATTCATCTTTATTCTACTTTTTCAGCATTTGTGGAAATGGAGGTGGTAATTTCTTTTGAGGAACGGGTACCTTAACATTGGAGCTTTTTACTACCTCTTTCACCTATTCAAACATTTGTTCAACGATTTTTGAATTAACTTTGTCCAGCATGTCCGTACATTCCATAAGTGAATTCACATTGTGCGCCTCTTGTTTTGCATTCTCCACTTCATCGCCCCTACCAACATCACAAATAATAGAAGAATCATAATAGGGGTTCAGGGGAAGGGAATAAGATTTAGGACAACCATTCCAATGAATATATTGACGACCACATATATCACATAAAGTACATTCATCAACCAACCACGATTTATCCCAATCATCCATATCAATAAGTGCCAAAAAACTTGTTGCTCCCCAATATACACGCAAGTGTATGTGGTCGCGCATGTAAAGTAGATTCTTAAAGAAATGAGTTATCGTTCCCAAGGGACTTATGATCAACTTATATTCACCTAATTCTACAACTAAAAGTAAAAAGTAACCTTTCCAAGAGTTGATGATATATTGTTTATCTACTAATAATTATGCACTAATTGAAAATAACTAATTGTGAACGACTTTGATATAATGTTTCAAGCAAGATAAAAGCAATTCCAGGGTTGCAACATATAAAGAATATCATGCACCATATTATTGGCTTAGAACAAATTTCAGTTGTCAAGTTACTGATTTATAGGGTTGATGATATGATCCAGGTTATATGCCTCTCGTCGCCTACCCCAGTTAGCTATCTAACTACATCTTTGAGCGGGGATAAATAGACTCACTGGCGAGCATTTATATTTCATCTTATTTCGTAACCAAGCAAGGTGTTCGTCTGGGCATCACTTTTGAACACTAATCACTTCAATTTAATGGGTGGACCGAGCTTTCTATATGCTCTGGTCTATCTAACCTCTCCTCTCCCTATTTTAAGATTAGACAATATATTTATCTTATGGTGCGCAAGCATAAAATACTAAAACAAGAATATAGAAGTAACTTGTATTGACAACGTAAAATTAATTCAACAACCTCAAATAAGCAACAATCAATTCGTAGTTGCAGCTCCAGAACTAGGGCGTTTAGATACTCATGCTATTAGATAATAAGAAAATACAATAGTTCATGCAATTTCTGGAAAATAGAAGAGTTAACGGATTCAAAACCTAGTACAAACTTGAATTCTTGCTCTTGCACACTAAATCAAAAAGTCGACCCTCACAATGGAGCCCTAAGAGTCTATTTATAAAAGTTAGAAAAGTTGGAGTCAAATCCCACTACAATTAGGAATCCTATTTAATGATTTTTTAGATGGAAAAGTCGGCATTTCCTTGGTGTGTTGCGCCTGCCATCGCGCCACAGAGGCGCCTGCATTCTTGATGTAACACCCCTAAATACTAACCAAGAGTCGAATGTCGATTTACCATTGCTTAATTACTAGAATATGTTTTAGTCTCGTTTTGGGAACTTGAAGTGTTGTGAAAATTGCCAACTTGCTTAGCATAAATTCTTATCGTAATTTAAGGATTTGTGATGGGGTTTTAGGTAATAATCTAATTAGAATTATTTTTTAACTTTAAAAGGAGATGAGGGATATATATATAGGTGTATATGTATACATTTGGGCAGCACACAAATTTTTGGGCAGCACCTTGGAAGGACAGCTGCCCAAAGTGATAAACATCACTTGTTGACTATATATTTCACACTTCCTTGAGGTAATTCGTTTCTTCCAAGTCTAAGAGCATTAGAACCTTAGCTTAACAGGTTGTTCTTCAAGATCACAAGGGAAAACTTGGCCCTTTTTGGCTGGAATTCGGGAAAACACCTTTTGTTTGGTAAGTGACGAATTCTGCCTCTGAGCTGGCTAGTGTTTGGTATTTTATGCATATCTCTCGCTCTAGAACTTAGTTTACAGTGAGTAAATATGATTTGGAAAGCTAATTCATAGAGCTACAACTCCTATGTTTATGTCGAACTCTGATTCAGCTGTTATAGACTCGAAATATGAGACGCAAGATAGGACAAGTTCTGTCCAGATTTTGGAATTTCAAATTCGGTATGAACAGCTGTTAGTGTTTTGACTATATCTTGTTGTACAAAATACCTTTTGCGGTGATTCTTGTTGGTTTGCAACCCTAAGATATGTATCTACATATTTCATGAAGCCTATAAAGTCTAGTTTTTCTGTTTTCCATTTCAAATCTAAGTTGCGACATGAGGGACTAGGCTGGCCAGAATCACTGTTTTGGGAGTATTGTTGTGTTTGTGCAGGCTAATTTTACTTGTGATGATGATACTATTTTACATCAATATTATGGAGCTTATAGGGATTAAAGAATGTGTTTTAATTGTATTTTAAAGGTTGTATATACTCGTGAACAAGTTGAGGACCTTGATACATTGGTTGGGCTGTTTCTTGGCTAACGCACGGAGGTTTGTGTATAAACTTGTACCTGCACTATTTGAACTGCTGGTATATTTGAAGGTTCATATTGGTAGATTTGGTTACCTCTTGTCACTTTGCATTGTTGTGTTGGTATCCTTTGAGACGTTAACGACACTTGTGTAACTCGCCCACTTGTATGGATTGTTTGATCACCTAGCACTCTTGTTTGGACCTTGTCCTTCTTGTGGATGTGACTTTGTCACTCTTGGCATGCCTCTTGATTCGGATCAATTGCCATCTTGACTTTGGATTTTTAGTTCGTCTTAAGTATGGAAGTTGTCCATTTTAAGTACGAATTAGAAAGCCATTTTTAATATGGTTCTTGGTTCTCTTGATTATTGGGCTTTGACCCTTCTTGATACAGGGCGTCGACCCTTCTTGATACTTGCTTGTGCTTGGTGTGAAGACATGATGTACATATTGGGCGAGCCTTGTTATTGAATCTCTTGGAAAATGATGCTATGAGCGTTCTTGACATTTGGACCTCTAAATATCGAATTTGATACTCTTGATATATTATTTACTTGATTTATTTATTATGTTCGAGTATGTTGCCCATGACTTGAGAAAGTTTGCTTGTGAATTGGATGGCTCCGAAACTACAGTTTTACACCACTAAGCTATATGCTTAGCGATAGTTGTTTCTATCGTAGGGAATGGTCGAGAGGAGGCGTGAAGAAGGCCTTTGAAGATGGAAATTTTGAGAGCTTTAAGGAAGATCACATTTGCATTTAGGCATCTATATTTTGTATAAACCTTGGGACTTGTACATGATCTTTTTGTTGTATATTTACATGAAATTTCGATGACTAATGTGATCATGTCACCATGGGTTGTAAATTAAGTATGGCAATATGTTTTGTTCTTTTGGGGTGTGTAAGCCCAAGTATTGCAATATACTAAATTTAATATTTGCTTTGAATATTTGTGTGAAGCATGAACGGGCTAATTTCGGTACTTCGAAATGGGTAATATTCATATTATTTCATCCTTAAGTGTGAAGATAATATATGCATGAAAAGCTCATCGGCTATTTGCTTAAATTATTTTTGGGACGGTTTTTCCGTCATAAGTTGAAACACCGTGCCATATCAATTTTGACATCACATGAATGTTTAAATGTACAAGATGCACATCCTTATCTAAAATTTTTTCCTTTATGAACCTAATCCCTCTATTAGACTACAATCAATATGGCCATAGTAAGTCTCTTTTAATTGTCGCAAGTATTTAAGTAGTTTTCTTGCTTAGGTGGTCGTATCCTTTCGAAAGGGGTCGTTACACTTGAAGTCCTGGCGCGTCGCGTCCTGCAGCGCACCCAAAACATGTCCCAGTCCGGCATCCTCTGGCGCGTCGCACCCTAAACATGCCCCAGTCTGGCATTCTCTGGCGCGTCATGCCTCTCAGCGCGCCCAACACTGCTGATTTTTCCTTAGTCGTTTTCTTGCTCATTTTTTCTCCTTCTTTCTTCGCTCCAACTCCAATTTCATCGAGAGTTCCTGAAACATCTAATCATATGTGTGAGTACATAATCATCACAAGTTACACCAAAAATCAAGCTAACAATTAAAGATCATTCTTCAATTTAATCAATTCATGGGCAATATTGACAACTTAGGCATCAGGATTGACTTTTGCCTGCTACCTATTTGATTGGATGTTTGTTTGAAATCTTGTTCTCCACCCCATCTCCATATGAATGAAAAGTTATATTTTGCCCTTGATGTTAGGCTCCTGGGCAATAAAATATTTTTTGTTTAGAGCCAATAGAGTGAAATTTGTTGGATAAACAGTTACAATTTGAAAGAGTAAGTAATGGAATAAATTTATTATAAGAGATAGATGAAAAAAAAAGGAATAATGAGTATTTGAAAGTGAAATGAAGTATCAAAAAGGTGTTTCCATGAGGTGGGAATTTTTGGCCTATTTGATTTACTTTGTACTTATCTTTATATATATATATGTGTAAATTTCAATGTTTTGTAATTTGTGTGGAGCATTGTATTGTGTTTGGCATCTACTCTATTTTCTCAAACAGCCAGCAGTCTTGAGGAATTATTCTTGCTACCTTATGAGGGCCGGTGAAGGGATATCCTTAGAATGGTATGTTTTAACCCAAATACATATTAAGAATCTAGTGTCAGCGAGGAACTTGGAGCTTTTTATTCAATCTTATTGTCATCCTTATTTTTGGACTACCAGACTACCACAATTCTTATTAAGAATGTTGATTAGGGCTTTGCTCATTGTACTGCAATTAAAAACACATTTTTTTGTCTTATAAGTAGTTTATTGTTAATACACATTACTGGAGTGATAACCTATTCTAAGGTACTTAAGATTCAAGATGGTCTTCTCTTAGCTGCTGACATTGGAGGTTAGCTTCTATATCATAGATTTGGTCCCAATTAGTGCTCCTCTGTTTTTCTCTCTCAAGAAAGTATATGTTACATGGTTTCTTGACCAGAAAAAAAGGATAGAGCATTGAAAGACCCTCCTAAAGAAATTCTCTTATGACATTTTAATATCATCAGTTGTTAAATGCTCTCTCTGTCCCAAAATAGTATTAAATTGGATTAAATTTTTTTAAAATAAAAATTTAGATATTGAAAAACTATATAGGAAGTACTACAAGTTGTAATTGTTTTCATATTAATATGGTGAAAGAGTTCACATTAAAATGTTGGTCAAAGTTCATATAGTTTGACTCTCAAAAGAAAAATGTGACAAGTATTTGGGGACAGAGAAAGTAATAACTAATTTACTCATGGCAAGAAGTTGTAGTAGTGCAACGTTGGAAGGAAAGAGTTCTTTTTCCAAATTCTGAAATTTGGATTTAATAATGGCTGAAAATGTTACCTCCATAAACATGTTATTTAGAATATGGAGAATGGACAAGTGTTCTACTAGTGCATGATATTTGTTTTTCCAAATTGATCTTATACTTGTTGGCAGTATATGTTCTTTCCAGTGTGCCTCCGAAGGTTCTAAAATTCTTTATGTTGTTCTAGTCCATGTCAGAACATATGACTATGAGAGAGTAATTTGCGAAAACCCTTTTGGGGCTTCTAGTAGACATTATTCGCGTTCTATTTCATCTCACCTTTCTTCTTCTAATATCTTATTTTTTCCTTTGTTTTTTCTTGTTTCAATTAATAGGGGGGCATATATTACATTATGTCATTAAGTGAGTGTTGTTTAGTAACTCTTGACAGCCAAATTAATTTCTTTTACTAGTGAAGTACTTTCCCCAACTAATATTTGAGTTTGGCTCATTGTGCTTCCCTTTAATGATATCGTTGCAAGTTTTGTTTATTGCATTTGGGTATTATTGTAGAGTTGGGGAATTTGTATGATAACCCCAACTAATTTGCGAGTAAGACATAGTTGATTGATATCATAACTTGCACTTTACACTGTAAATAGCTATATCTACTAACTATGCAAATATTCGGCACAATGTTTTTTTTATATATGAGCTGATGCTTTATTGAATCTACACTATTTTTTCTTATTAAGTGTTATGTTTGCTTCATTTTTCTTCCTCTATTTTTACTTGAATTTGATGCACTTGAGCCTAGGGTCTTTCGAAAATAGACTCTCTACCTCCACGAGGTATTGGTAAAATTTGTGTACACTCTACCCTCTCTAGACCTCAGTCAATGGGTTTCACTAGGTATGTTGTTGTTGCTAGGTGATATTTGATGTTCTTGAAAAAATATTGACCAAAAACCCCTTGCGAGCGAAAGCAAGGGGTTTGCCTTCTGGGTCGAGCTCGTCGCACCAGGCTTGCCTAGTGCGGGTTACCTCTCCTATGTGGTTTGCGAGCTATTGCATAGGAGCGGGGGTTTACCCTGTGCGCACCCAAAGGGTAGCGGCTGCGGGTTTCCCTTGTCATCAAAAAAAAAAAACTCCAGGCCACTATTGCAGAACTTGGAGTGCAGGATCTAGTTAGCCTGGGTAATTTACATGTTCTTTTTTCTTTACTGAATATAAAATCTTTTCATAAATTAATTAAAGTTGAGGCACAAGCATATATGGGATATAATTGAATACAGTTCAAGAAAAAAATATTTGTGTATTAAACGTTTTTCGCATTTATGATGGTATTCTGAATTATTTTTTTTCTTTTTTAAGATGCAGATTCTATTGAAACCAAGAAAGCTCATGGAAAGAAAGAAAGGTCTTGCGAAATGAAGTAGTCTATGGAAAAAATTATATGAGACATGCAATTGGTAAAGGGAGGTGTGTAAATGCAGTTTCATCAACAAATCTATAAAGTTGGGAATAACATCTCAAAGTTCTGATTCGATCAAAACAAGTGAAGCTCATAAAATAGGAGAAAGACATAGTGGTTAAATTACATTGTATCATATTGTTTAACATACTCACATCTTTGTAATAAATTGACTACAATTGTGACAGAACATTTGTATTAGAATTGTCTTTTGATTAACAATAAAATCTATTTTTAACCACAAATTATATTTGTATTTTATCATAATTGTAATTGTAACTAATTATGATAATTTTTAGTGACAATTTTATTGTGTCAGTAAATTATTTGTTTTGGTGACAACATGATAGATTTTAACTACAAAATTATAAGTCACAAAATCGTCACTATTTTATACATTTGGGGACAAAATATCTTTTCGTATATAAAAGAACGTCTTTAGTGAAGAACTACTTTTGTTTGACTACGAAACACATATAACTTTAGAGACAATTGATGGTGCCACTAATTAAAGTAATGATTTAGTGACAAGTTACTTTTGTCGATATTAATAACCTTTTTAGTGACAAAAATACACTATTAACTACAAATTTTTATACTTTTTTTGACGAATGAGTTATTCATAAATACTATGCATTTCGTGACAAAAAATAAATTTTGTAGTTAATACAACTTTATTTGGTGACGAAACACTAAATTGTAACTATATACCTTTAGTGACTCAAGATTTAGGGATGAACAAGTGACGATATTTTCTTCATCATAAAAGATTTTTTGAGACGAAATATGTGTTTTAAGTGACAAAATGTTTCGTCATTGATAACTGAATTTGTTGTAGTGGTATTTGTGTTTCTCAATAGTGCTATATAACCATTGATAGGCTGGGTAATCTTCAATAACACTAACTTTCTTTTGATCTCATAGAACCATATCATAGAACCACTTTTCGATCTCATCTATGTGAATTACAAATCAACCTATTACCTTACATAAATCTTTCTTTCGAGTAGATTTATGCAATTAAAGATGAACCATAAACTCTCTGTCGAACAAGCCATATAAATCAAACTTAAATTGTACGCATTGAACTAATTATTCATTCAAATGATCTATTTCGAGCATCAATAATATGATTAAGTTTGCAACCTTAACCCATGAATTAACGTCATGCTAATTGCTCAAAGTAATGAATGTATAGCAATAAAATAGAGAAAAACACAATATTCACTACATTAAATCAACACCCAACCACATAATTGCACCCCTAGAGTTGGGATTTTAGCCACACATCATGATAGCAACCATGGATGAATCAACAACTTCGATTTCAACTCTCAATTACCCATTCAAGGGTGTATTTTAAAACCCAAAAACTAAGAATGTTTCTTCAAAGGTTAGAAAACTAATTCTCCAAAATCTCATACAAAAATATTATACAAACTATGAATCCATTTTCTCTCTCTTTCTTACTATTTATAGTTTGCCCAAAATTTGCCCAAGATTGCACCCGTGACTTATTGGTGACATTAGTCGGGCTCGCTTTACTCATACAACGGATTTTCATTTGATCTTGAGCTCGCCTTCTTTTGATTTAGGTTTCAAGGGTCTGAACCTTAGTTAGTGAACTCAATCGAGTCAGCCCTTCACATTCGGTGGATCCCCAATCACCACCTTGTTTGCCTTTGCAACTTTTATTTACACTCAGAAATTTTTCACTTTCGGCAATGAATTCCTATTTCTCCCATTCACTTTCGCAAATCACCATTAATGTCTTTAGTCCACCAACCTTCCTTGAGTCTTTTCAACTTTTAACACTATTAACTTGGGTGAGGTCAGGCCCTTTGGGCGATCCGCCCTTTTTGTTAGGCAACCCCAACTAGGAATTTCTACTCTTCAAATGCTTTTGGCCTCTTTTTTATCTGTTCATCCCTACCTTGTCCTTTAGCTTCCATTAACCGTAAAATATCAAAATATCTTTAGAATAGGACATCAATAGGCATTGATAATAGTAATTGTTGAACTTAAAAGTCCTCAAATGAGTGTAAATCTACAACTCATCAACAACCCCAACTTAAAATTTTTCTTGTCCTCAAGTAAATCAAGAACACAATTAGTTCTACAAGTGTGTCTACTATAGTTCCCAATGAGGGTTAACATGCAAGTGTCACGACAAGACTACAAATGAGCGTATGCAATGACTCAATCATGCTCAATAAACATTAAATGATGACTAATCGGCATCAATACAAGATCAAGCTCACTCATGCTCTCCAATAATGCAAAATCATGCTTCAACAAAAGCATTTAAGTGGACTCACATAAAAAGTGATTATGTAATCTTATAAAGCATATCAATAAAAAAAAGTTAGGAATCAATACAACTCTCACTCTCTAAAAGAAAAATACATGTAAGCTTCGTCCCATAGGTTTGTCCATATTTTCCAATCATCAGACAACCTAGTTTATGCAAGATCACATGGGATATTTTAGGCTTGTAACGGGGTTGAGGGTAAATGTATGGTCAATTTGGCTTAGTGACTTCACATTTTCAAAGCATTGTTGTACTCATTTTCACCTCTTCTCAAGTTCTTTTAATTCTTTTCACTGGGGAACTCAAACCTTAACTTTTCACAATATTTGTTAGATACCCCTTTTATTTCATCACACTTTCTTTTTTCATTTTAATTTTTAAGATTTTTCTCTATCCCTCCTTTTTTTTTTAGTGAGGGGCTCATTCTTTTTGTCACAAACCTAAAAGTTGAGTCTCACTTTTCTTTCTTCACCTTTTGCTTGACTTTCTTTCCTCCTTGCTTTCCACACCCCCAACTTAGGTGTTTGGCTTAAGTTGACTATTAAAAAAAAATCAATGCTTAGAAAAGGGTTTTATGGGTGAGGAAAGCTACGGATAATTTGGCTCAAGAGGTTTCAACAAGGTTGACAACAAATAGTTAAGTCTCAAATGGTGCCAAAATGGTTGTACACCTCATAAGGTAGTCATAAAAGGTATGAACATTTGGGTTCCCTCTCAAAATTTGTGCCAAAATGGTTGCACACCTGATAAGCTAATGGTTGATTTTAAGGTTCCCAAGCTTTGGTGAGTCCTCATGTTTTGAGGGTGAATTTTGATTGTTCTTAGTTCTTATTTTGTATACCAGTTTTGGACATGATGTATGGGCTAGGCAAAATTCTATTGTATTAGATGGCTATTGAGACAAAATGTTTTAGACTTCTGCTTTTCTGTATAAAACTATTGGACTTGAAATGTTGTTTTACTTCTATTGTTCTATTTCTCATGTTATGAATGCTAAAGGGTTTGTATGAGGTTCCTCGGGGTCCTATATACCATGTTACATCTTTGGGGTACCCCTGGGTTGTGACAAGAAATCAACTACTTCAACAACCAATTTTCTTAAAAGGCACTTCAAAAACCAACTATGTCAAAACCGATTGTCTTAAAAATCAACCACCAAAAACTAATTATATCAAAACCAACTATCTTAATAATCAACCACCAAAAACTAATTTTCTCAAACACCAACTGTTTCAATAATCAACCACCAAAAACCAACCATTTCAAAAACCAATTGTCTAAGAACCCACTTAAAAAACCAATTGTCTTAAAAAACCAATAATCACAAATGCCTTACTCATCAACATTGAGCTGCATAACAATACCCATCACGTCCATTGAATTTTGATCACTGCCTCCTTTTCCCTTGCTGCCAAGCCTTCTTCTACATTCTCTTTCAACTTATCCTTAATTTCTCATCTCGTATAAAAGTAACAACTTCCGTCAATTATTGTTTAAGGGATGCAACACGCTCACACAAACTATCATCTTTACAATTACTCGGTTTATTGTCTTGTCCACTCGAAACAGAATTGTCACAAGATTTGTTGGAATGGTTATTACCCAATATTTCATCCTCCTTGTTCTCTACTACTGAATTGAGGACAATGACACCTTTCAAATTGGCCTTTAAGGCATCAATGACTGTGTCCTTCACTTCATCCTTATATGGCTTTAATGTTGCCATATAACTTTGTTTTGTCTCACGGAGAGTAAGTGTGAGGTATGGGTGCACGATCTCCAATATATATATATATATAAATAGTACACAACATTTAATAATTTACAAATATTGCTAGATAATAATAAATAGATTTATACCTTTGTACTTAAATGAATCACCTTCGATAATATTATCTCTCTTTGTCGTGTGCAATCTAAGTAAACGAGAAATGGGCAGAGGAGAATCCAAGGACTTCTTGGCATACTTACCAAGATGAGGAAAAGCCTCATTTATCCAAACATGAAATTAATAAAAATAACAAATAAATAAACATAGACTATGAAATACTATATAAGTATATAAGAGTTTAATATAAATCAAGTACATAATTGTTAACAAATACTAGAAATGCCCAGGGGAAGCCATACAGAGCATACGATGCATTACCTCTTTCATTGTACACTTCACTCTACTTCTTCAAATTGATTTTGTTCTTCAAATACATCATTGTTAGATCAAAATACTCTTTCCCTCATGGATAACTCTTGAAGAAATCTAAATCATCCACTATCTTAATGTGGTTTGAATCCACAATCTTAGATCGATCATGGGTAAGCAACATCGAGTGGACGAAACAAACTAAAGATCACTTTAACTTCCACTCCTTATTCAATCTGGTACCCTTAATCAAACTCAGCAACTTTGTAGCAGTAATGTTCTTACTATTGGTCACTTTATAATGAAATTTCTCAGCTTTCTAAAGTACTTCTGTCATTTTTGCATCACGGGGGTATGCATGAGCAATTCAGCCACGTAATCAATGCAAATTCTCTTCAGCCAAAACAAGAAGGCTTATCACTCACACAGAACCACATCTCATGCATTTTCTTTTTGTTAGACAATTGACATTTTTTCCAGCTTATTATTTTTACTGTTTTTTACTTTTTTCAGTTTAGTGCTTCCTATTTTCTAGTTAGACTTAGTCAACTTTAGTTGCTCAACTTTCTAAAGTTAGTGGCCTCTTTAATGGCTATTAGTGGCCCCTTTTATGGTTGTTAGTGGCACATGCTCTTATTTAGTTTTAACATCTTCTTTGTAAGTGGCTACTAGATAGGAAATGGTTAGGTTTTTTCTTGTATAAATTCAGATCTTATGCAAATTAATACATAGCTAGAATTTCATAAGTTCACTCTATTTTTATTCTTCAAATCAATTTCTTGAGTATTTTTGTTCTAACAGTGGTATCAGAGCCTCTAGTTGATCTTACAGGACCAAAAAGTTGTAACCTACAACACAAATGACATCCAACAACCTACCTTTAAATCCACCATTCACTTTCACCGGTGAAAATTACCAAATTTGGTCTGTGAAGATGCAAGCTTTTATGGACGCATATGAACTTTGGGAAACTGTGACGGAAGATAAACCACTTACTGCTCTACCAGCAAATCCTACCTTAGCTCAAATCAAATCCAACAACAAAGAGAAGGCAAAGAAATCTAAAGCCAAGTTGCTTATGCAGAATGCTATGGCAGATTCTGTGTTTTACAGAATCATGGCTTGCAAAATAGCAAAAGAGGCTTGGGATAGGTTGAAAGAAGAATATCAAGGCAGCGATAGAACACGTCAAATGCAAGTGTTGAACTTGAAAGAGAGTTCGAGTGCTTGAATATGCAGGACGATGAAACAATCAGTAAGTATGCTGATCGAATCTCCTTAATTGTTAATAACATTAGACTTCTTGGTGAAGAATTTACAGACAAACGAATTGTGGAGAAAGTTCTTGTGACTCTTCCTGAGAGGTTTGAATCTAAGATTTCCTCTCTTGAAGAATCCATGGACCTGGGAAAACTTTCATTAGGTGAACTAATGAGTTATCTTCAAGCACAAGAGCAAAGGAGGACTATGAGAAGGGACAAGTTCACTGAAGGATCTTTCTCTGTACAAAAACAAATATTTGGTAAAGGAAAGCAACAGGTCAACCAAAAGAATAAGGGCAAGCATGATGGAGGAAATAATAGTGGAGATGTGAAGCAGAATTCCCTCTATGCAAACATTGTAAAAGAACTACACATCTGGAGAAGTACTGTTGGATGAGATTCGATGCTATATGGGGCAACTGTAAGCAGATGGGGCACATATCCAAGGTCTGCAAATCAAGAGCAAAGGCCTCTGGTGCTTTGCAAGCACAGGTAGCAGAAGCTGTAGATGCACATGAGGAGCAACTCTTTGCGGTTTCATACTTTTCAATCAATGAATCCTCTGATTCATGGCTTCTTGATAGTGGTTGCACACATCACTTGTGCAATGATGCTGAAATGTTCAAATTCCTCGATGATACATAAAAATCTAAAGTAAAAGTGGGAAACAGTGAGGCAGTAGAAGTCAAAGGCAGAGGTACAGTGTCTATCTCAACAATATCAGGTATCAAAACTATTCCTGATGTTTTGTACACACCTGATATGAGTCAAAATTTGTTGAGTGTTGGACAAATGCTTGAAAATAATTATTCTCTGCATTTTAAGAATCGTGAATGTGTTGTTTCTGACCCTTCTGGAGTAGAATTATTTTATGTCAAGATGAGCAACAGAATGTTTTCAGTTGATTGGGAGAAAATAACTGAGGAGGCATACACTATTACTTCACAAACATGTACAAACCTATAGCACAAAAAGTTGGTCACTTCAATCTGAGAAGCATCGCAGAGATGAAAAAGAAGGAGCTAGTGGAAAATATGCCTGAATTTCTTTCTAATGCTCAAGTTTGTGAAACTTGCCAAGAGGGAAAGCAAACAAAATTGCCATTTCAAGAAAATCAAGTATGGAGAGCTAACCAGAACTTCACCTCATTCATACGGATGTTTGCGGCCCAATGAAAACAGAATCATTGAGTGGTAACAAATACTTTCTCCTCTTTATTGATGACTACACCAGAATGTGTTGGGTTTATTTCATTAGACTGAAGAGTGAAGTCTTTGATGTTTTTAAACAATTTAAAGCTTTAGTAGAAAATCAATGTAATCTTAGTATTAAGGCTTTAAGGTCTGACAATGGAGGAGAATATACTTCTTCTCAGTTTGTGGAGTTTTGGTAATAGCACAGGTATTGAATGCCAATTGACATTACCATACACTCCACAACAAAATGCCGTGTCTGAAAGGAAGAACATGACAGTAATGGAGATGGCCAGATGTCTTTTGCTCGAAATAAAGATCCCACATCAGTTTTGGGCGGAGCTAGTCAATACCTCTATATATTTGCTAAACAAATTGCTTACTAAGGCCTTGCAGGACATGACTCCATATGAAGCTTGGTGTGGGAACAAACCATCAGTACACCATCTTAGAATCTTTGGGTGTATATGTTATTATCAAGTTCCAGAAACAAAAAGGACTAAGCTGGACAACAAGGCTCATAAAGGCATATTTATGGGCTATAGTTCATCCAAAGGTTACAGGATTTTATGTTTGAAATCAGAAAAACTAATTCTCAGCCGAGAAGTGAAGTTTGATCAAGCAGCTGGTTGGGATTGGAAAAATCAGAAGACCTCTTCTTCTGGTTTATTTTCAAAAGAGCAGCCTCAACTTTCAAAAGATGAACTAGTGGATGATGTACCAGTGAGGGGAACTCGATCCTTAACAGATGTCTATCAACAGTGTAACTTGGTTACCTCTGAACCAACAAGCTATGCTGAAGCACAAGACTCTCAGGCATGGATGAGAGCTATGCAAGATGAACTAGACATGATCAAGAAGAACGGAACCTGGCAGCTTGTTGACAGACCTAGAAATCGCAAGGTGATTGGTGTAAAATGGATTTTCAAGACAAAATTCAATTGTGATGGAACAATTTGCAAATATAAGGCTAGATTGGTGGTGAAGGGATACGCACAACAATATGGTGTGGAATACCAGGAAACATTTGCTCTTGTAGCAAGGTATGACACAATCAAGCTTATTCTTGCATTTGCATCTCATAGTTCCTGGCAGATTCATCAACTTGATGTCAAATCGACCTTTTTGAATGGTTTGCTTGCTGAAGAGATCTATGTAGAGCAACCTGATGGTTTCTCAATTCTTGGAAAAGAGGATCAAGTTTATCTCTTAACGAAGGCCTTGTATGGCCTAAAACAAGCTCCAATGGCATGGTATGAGAGGATGGACAATCATCTCATCCAACTTGGCTTTAGTAGAAGTCAAAAGTGAAGCTACTCTGTATGTGAAAGTCATTGCAGGTGAATCCTTAATTGTCTCAATTAATGTGGATGACATGCTTGTGACAGGAATCAAAATTGAACTAATCCAAAGGTTCAAGGATGAAATGGAGAAAATCTATGAAATGACTGATCTTGGAGTCATGGCGTACTTTCTTGGCATGGAAGTGTTGCAATCCAGTGATGGAATTTTCATATGCCAGCAAAAATACATTTCGGATATTCTAAATAGTTTCAAAATGCAAGACTGCAAACCTGTGAGTACTCCAATCTCTACTGGTGTGAAGCTCTGCAAGGATGAGGATTCCGAAAAAGTGGATTATAGTATGTATAGAAGCTTAATTGACAATCTTCTATATCTAACCGTAGGCAGACCTGACATTCTATTTGTTGTAAGTTTGCTCTCTAGGTTCATGCATTCGCCTAGAGACACACACTTCACAGCGGCTAAAAGAGTGTTAATGTATATTAAAGGAACCAGCAAGTTTGGAACCTTTTTCCCAACATCTGCCGAAGTAACTATGAACCTAATCGGGTACTCTGATAGTGATTGGGGTGGCGGAGTTGATGATTCCAGAAGCACCTCTGGATATCTTTTTGTTTGGGGACAAGTTGTTTTAGTTGGAGCTCTAGGAAACAAGAAACTACAGCTCAATCAACAGCAGAAACTGAGTACATAGCTGATGCATCTGCTGTGAATCAAGTTATCTGGCTAAGGAAGATGTTGAAGGACTTGGGCCATGAACAAACAAAAGCTACCAAGATCATGTGTGACAACAGTTCAGCAGTTTCAATCTCAACAAATCCAGTGTTTTATGGTCGAACTAAACATATCAAAATCAAGTTTCATTTTATTAGAGAAGTCCAACAATCTAATGAAGTGTTACTTGTTCATTATTCAACTGAGAACCAGCTAGCTGACATTTTCACCAAGTCATTGCCAAAAGGAAAGGTTTGAAGATCTGAGGCAATGAATTGGTGTTTGCCACAAAAATGCCAAGGAGGAGTGTTAGACAATTGGTAATTTTTCCAGCTTATTATTTTTACTGTTTTTTACTTATTTCAGTTTAGTGCTTCCTATTTTTTAGCTAAACTTAGTCAACTTTAGTTGCTCAACTTTCTGAAGTTAGTGGCCCCTTTAATGGCTGTTAGTGGCCCCTTTTATGGTTGTTAGTGGCACATGCTCTTATTTAACTTTAACATCCACTTTGTAAGTGACTACTAGATAGGAAATGGTTAGGTTTTTTCTTGTATAAATTCAGATCTTATGCAAATTAATACATAGCTGGAATTTCAAAAGTTCACTCTATTTTTATTCTTCAAATTAGTTTCTTGAGTATTTTTGTTCTAACACTTTTATCATTTTCACACGTCGCAATAACATATAATGGACAATCTGTCCATTGAACTTGAAATATTCTGGAATATGCCTCAAGTGTGTCCTGGTAGTTGTCAATCTCAGTCATTATTAAGAATCCGAGTAAGACTTAGGTTCTTCAACTAATTTTTTTTCTTTTTTAAGATCTAGAAACTTCTTCAGCCTTTCTTCTCTTATTTTTAGATGTCTTAGGAACACATTGTTTAACGATGTTGCCTCTAGTTTTGGCCATACTGTACTATTTACAAAAACATAGTTTTCATATCAAAATATCGACCACTAGTCTATTAACACAAACAGAGTAATGCTTAAAAAAATATGCAAAACAAGTAGCAGTTCCAACAAAACTTGATAATTCCATTGACATAAACACCATTAAAGTCGACAAAAATACAGTAAAAACTTTCAAATCGATAGGCCAGATAAACATAAAAATTCAAAAATTTCTACGCATTATCCAAAGCAAAACGTCAGTAATGATTCTGAATAAAAAGCATGAACTAAAACGGGTGACATTTTCAAAACTTTAAGAAAAAATCTAAACTTCGCTACACTATTGCAATAAAAAAATCAAATAGGCTAAAACTTATTGAAAAGACAATTAAACTTACTTGAGAGGAAGAATATTGAAAATAATTCAACAGAACTTGGGGAAGATGATTGAAAAAGATTCAACTGAACTTGGGAAGAAGATTGATGAAAAAAGACATACTCCACTTCGTTTTTCATGAATGACTATAGGATCTCACTTTTATTTATGTTTTCAAAAATGGTAGATGGATGTTTTGTTGGAGAATGATCAGTTTTATGGAGGTTGATGATTTCAATAAAGAAGGTTTATGGAATACGAAGAGTTCTCTGAGAACGTTATGAGGTTTTCTCAAAAAATATTTACCCAATATTATTAAATATTTTTTGTTAGTGAAAAAATTACAAAATAATAGAATTACAAGATTAAAATTGAAAAATAAAATGAAAAAATAAAAATGTCTTCTGGCTGAGGCGCGGATAACTTGCTCTCTTTAAGGAGATTCAAGCCCACTGAAGCAAATGTTTTTCACATGTCCCGTAGTAGTCCTTCTTGACTTGTCCCCTCCAGGATACAACAACCTAATCACAAAATATAACTCAACAAATGTGGAAAAGAGTTGAGTACAAACCTCCACAAAAAAAACACTTCCCTTCAACTAATAAGAACTCTGTTTTTGATAGACTTTATGCACTCTATATTTTCTTGTGTATAAAACAAATGAAGACTACCACTATTAATAGTTGAGAAAGTCATGCTACCAATTGATAGGAAGATAATGGTATAGCAAATAGAAAAGATAAATTGCCTAGGAGTTACATAGGTTAGAAGGAATAATGGAGGAAGAATAATGGAGAAGTAATAGTGAAGGGCAACAAATGCACTAACCTGCTGATATTACTATATGACCATTGCCAGCGTTTCATTGCAAACGTTCACTGCAATGTTCACAAAGCAATATGCCATAATGCCTCTAGTCATTAATTGACCATTGAGTAATTACGCACCCATGCTATCCATTGCAACAAAGCTTCTAGTTACTCCAACAATCAAAAAAGAATTTGTTAATGTGGCAATTCAAAGAAGTAAAATAATATAATATTAAAATGCCTACACTAACATTGTTTTTATATTCCTTGGGATAGTAATTTAATTTTTTTGTGGGATGAATATATCTAATGTTGAAGTGTTGGGATGAAAATGATATTCCCCAAGTTCTTAAAGTGATGAAAAGGTCCAAGACCCCACAACCATACCCCACTTTTTCACTTTTTCTAATCCTAACCCTAAAAAAACCATCAAACCCGTGTTCTTTAATTCTGTAGTCGCAAATCTTGTTGTATTTTCAATTTAGGATGGGTTTTCGATTTAGAATGGGAGAAAGCAAAATTTTAAAGTCGATAGAGATTCCAAGGCAGCCACGGCAGGAGCTTAATGCACAAGCAACTGCAGACACAATTGCAGAAGCAGAAGCTGCAATCGCATAGGCAAAACCTATTATTGCTGAGATAGAAAGGGTTGTTACAATGGCAGAGGAAGCACTACGCAGGTAATCCTTTTCTTTTAACATGTTAAATTCGTAATTGAAATTCACGAGAACTTTTTGTAAATTCGTAATCTTTGGGACAACAGATATCATCATGTAAAGCCTGTCATTAAGCTTCTTTCTGTGGCGTCGCTCGGCCATCAGATTCTTAGCTGGAAGTCCCTTCTTCTTACAGTGCTGGCTGCATTTGAGCTGATCAAAAGGGTAAGAAGAAGGAACTTCCAGCTAAGAATCAGATGACCGAGCGACACCGCAGAAAGAAGCTTAATGATAGGCTTTACATGCTGAGATTTGTTGTCCCAAAGATTACTAAGGTATGAAATTCTTTTTACAGAAAGTTCTCGTGAATTTCGATTACGAATTTAACATGTTTTAGCTAAACAATAATCCATTCTGCTTCATTGCTTACTTTCTTTGAAGAAACAATTCTTGTATATCATTGAGGTTACAACAAAGTTTATAGGCAAAACATGGTGCTTTTGAATTTAAATATATATTTACCAAATATTATCAATTTAAAAAAAAAGTAAAATCAAACCAACTAGAACTCAGAATTCTATTTCTATATGGTCGATTGAAAATATAGTAACCCAACTAAGTTGAGGTCGAATCCCGTAGAGAGCGTATTAGAGTTCTTATATAATTTAATGTTGGGATTCAAATTAGTAACTATCATTGGAAAATTGGATTTTTTTTATGAGAATCTGCTAACTACTTTGACAAGTTAGATTTGCGTCAATAATAAATGTGAACTACAGTTTCAATTATTAGATAACGAAACTCAAACAAATATTTCACTATCAATTTATTCTGGTGTGTTTATTGTGCAAGTTTGACAAATGCACTTGGGTGTCGAGTAAATTATCCCATTCATCAAAAGTCTCAGATAAACTATCCTCTCTCGAGCTTAAGTTTTTTGATTGTGGTTGCCACAAAGCACCAAATCCCTAGTAATGATCATTTTACCTAATCTTAACTTCTTTTGTCGAACAAGTTAGAATAGATTCAAGTTCTTTTTAATGTTGTCGACTATTTAAAGAAAACTTCCATTGCGAAAGGAACTTAATACACAATCATCACCCCTTCATAAGAAAGATATTTATTGTAAATAATTTATTGTCGTCATCCCTACTCTAAGTTCCATAACCCTAGTTATGAGTTTATATACTAATAACTAGCAGTAAATAATAACTATAGTAATTTAAACTAATAGATAGCATTAATACAATAGAAAGTAATATGAACCTTTGATTAATGCAACTTTCGCAAGATAATCTTTTTCATTCAAGAATAATCTAGAAAACCTAGAAAGTAAAACCTGAAAACTAAAAACAATTAATTCTAATATCTTGTAGTAATTCCAAACCCTTAGCAACACTTCATAACCCTATATGTGTTGTCAAAAGACATATATATTATATTAGTGTGAAAATCTTAATCTCGATTAGACTCTAAATTGACTGGTCAAACCCATTCCAATAAATAAGGTGGTCAGAAGGCGGGGCTCATTGTGAGAGGGACTAACTCACATCGCGGGGTCCATTTCTCAAATCCAGCCTTATTTTGGTGAGTCTCTACTGTTCAATTCTTTTACAGGTACAGTGTGAGGCCTATCTTTGAGTCCTTCTTGCATCTATTTTTGCTTCATTATTGTGCTTTGTGTTCCAATCCATCATATAGGTCTTTTCTTGCTATTTTTGGCCTAAGATAAACCTAATCATATCTATTAACTCATGACAACATATAATTACTAAACACATGAATATTCACCGGACTATACTCAAAATGTGGCTAATATATGGGGTAAGCTATTGTGTTTGAATGCGTAATTGCACTCTTGAGATCACGACCTCACTCTTAAAAACCTTTTTACATCCTCGAACAATTCATCCTATCCTTTATAGACCCATTATCATATCATTTTCGGTTAAAACAAGGCACTCACCAACTCTGTGTAATGACCCTCTAGGTCATTTCTTTGTTGATGCCTTTTGCTCATCGTTTACAGTGTTCCTATAGTGACCCCAAGTCATTTATGACTTACGGGGACTTAAAATTTGATCCCATAATTGTTCTTTTGGTTTTTATAGGAATTTATCTATGTTGGAGTTTTTTTTTAACCCTAAATTGTTGAGATCAAAGGTTCTGGAAGGCGACCTTAGAATCCAATTCTAATGGTTTCATCAGCTCCGAAATGATAATATTAGGCAAGTGGCATGATTGTCATGGATGAAAATACCGTCAGCACGATTAATTTTAAAATATTGAATTTTGTTTAGAATGACCTTCATGTGGATCCCGAGGCTCTCGGGCTGATTCCGAGCCCCCTATGAATTTTGGCTTAAAATAGAGTTTGGGTGTGGGACCCACTTTTTGCCAAGATGACCTCGTATGGAAGTTTCAACTGCTCCATTGAGTTTGGAATAATGAATTTTGAAGGGTAGCATATCTCATTTGAGTGCACGAGGTTCCGAACAAATTTTGAACCCTCTACCGGATATTTAAAACTTGCCAAAACCAGTTGATGCGCATCAGCTAGTGCAGTTAATTTTACCGTTGGTGTTCACGGGCCCTTGGTCACGTTTTCAAGGACCTGATCCCTTATGCATCATGGCCGCGTGGCCCTTGGTCGCGATAGGGATGAAGGGTTGACTGAGTTGACCTTCTTAGGTCATTGCGATCGAGAGGTCTAACCTCGGCAATCGTGATGGTCAGTTATCATGACCCAAAGTACACCTTAGAAGAGACATGGTGTGTGAGACACCGAGAGACCCTACAGAAGCCACTTGACATACATATACACAATATAATAGATACAAGCAAAGAGTCTCATACGAATAAAAGAGTTTGAAATTTAAAAGTGGAAGTCTAACATAGTCTTGACAAACCATCTATTACATCAAGAGGACTGGTCGAAACGTAACTCATACACCACGTACAACATCCGAGCCTAAGAGACATAAGAAAGCAATAAAGGTTACACGGTCCTCGTAGTATGAGGACTCACCAAGTATTCAAATCTCTAGAGTGATCAAGTAGCCACGAATGGAGGGAGAAGAGTCATCAAGCCCTACATTAGTAAAACAATGTAGGCACAAGTATGCATTAGTACATAAAATATAATAAGAATGAGAGATATACATAAAAATGTAAACATGATCATAAGGAGATATAATCGAAACATGAAATGCTTGACCAAGCTAAGCATAGTAACAACATTTAAGAAGAACCGTAGTTCATGAACATGGTCAGTACATCTTGAATTCATAAAGAAAACTTCTTAAAACATTTTAGGAATCACTTAGTTCATTTTGTCGGATATTTACTATTAACCGGCATAGACCATGTGAGCTATAACATGAAATCTAATGTGTTGCTTCCACACCGAAAAGAGATGTCCCTAGTTGCCAATGAAAGGACCTTAACTTCTAGGTTGTGTGGATCCAATAGCTATATCACTTAAGACAGCATAGGGGCCACGTTGTTAGGGACAAGGGGATTGCTATTACAGACCCAACCACTACTTACGGGAGAGCCTCCATCTTAATATACTCTCGGTGCTAAGTAAAATCCCAACGAAATTAGTCATAAATATAGGCATATCATCATCCGTGGAAAACACAATTAAGCTACTAATCCAAGCTAAAAACATCATTAAATAGCTCCTTAAAACTTGAATAATGCATGAGTGAGAAAACCATTCACCAAACCATGATCCCTTAACGTGAGAAAACTTTTCACAACTTAATTGATGCTAATCTTAAAGCAACCAAGATCATAAATAATCCTTTTTCATAAAGTGAACACCTAAGAATTCAAAGTAATGAAAAAATGTTGTTTTTGGGTTGCAAGTGTGACCTACGGCTCCTACCTATGGTTCGTAGAAGCCTCTACTTACCGTAGATGGCATCCATATGTACAATGGAAATGAACAAAAAATTAGGGAAATTTTTTAGGACCTACGGTGGCCATGTACGGTTCGTAGGTATACCTAACAACCGTACATGGTCCCCATTGATAGATGGTCAAAATTCATGTCTCGGAACATTACTTATGGCCGACCAAGACGATCCGTAGTAGGACCTATGGACCGTAGGTCTGAATCATAGGTGAGGCTCGACAGTTTTATTTTAAGAGTTTTTGGGTCTTTTTCTAATTATTCTAACCCAATACTATGTCATTTTATCCCTAAATCTATACCCTATAAATACCCTTCACCCTTAGAAATTCCCCCCAACTTATTCATTCGCTCAAATTCCTAAAGTCTCCCTAATGTTTTCTCTAAAAAACAAATCTTCTCTCTGGATCAAGGAAGAAAAAGCTATTGCTTTTCAAGTTCAAGTATCCTTTATTCATCATTGCTTAGGGCTTAAATCAAGGTACGTACGGAGTTCATCAATGGGTTCCAATCACCCATTAAGCCCCCAAAGTTTCTTCAATACTCTAATTCAATTTCCCAAGACTTGATAATGTTTTCACTCAATTCCATGTGGGATCTATTTGTGTGGATTTAATTTCTTTATTATGATCTTATTTTTGATTATTTGGACTTAATTACATGCTTTTCAACTAAGTCCATGTGAACCATGCATTGATCTATGAATTTTGACTATGAACCCTAACTTACATGAATTTATGAAGAAGCTTGAATCTATGAATATATTTTTATGAAATTATGCATGTTTTTATGAAAGCAATGTTTATGACTCAAGTAAGATTATAGATGAAGGTATCTATATATTCTATGAAGGTATCTATATATTCTAAGAAGCTTGGCCACATGACATGAATGGCATCTAGATTTGCCTCCAATGCTTTATGAGCTATTTTCCTAAATTCGGTCTTGATTAGTGTGGTAATATGCCATCAATGATTATAAATCACGCTTTCAAGACTATTTCCATTACTTGTAAGGCACTTCTATCCTGAAGTCAACGACAATGGGCCTTAAAAAACTATTATGAAAAGATCATGGATGATGAAATGTTTTCTCACACATGGTCTAAGGAGCTACCCTGTTGTGTTTCTAGCTTGGATTAGTATCTTAATTGTAATTTTCCATGCATGATAAAAATGAATAATATTAATGACTATTCCGTTGGATTTATGCTTAGCACCAAGAGGATATTGAGATGGAAACTCTCCTGTAGCTTGAAGCCAGGTCTCTAGTAGCAATCTTCTTATCCCATAATTGTGTGCCACCATAGGATGATTGTCTTAGATACACATTAGCTAGTGGATCCACTTTAGCTCAAATTTATGGTTTATACCTTGGTAAGTGAGGACACCCCTTTTTGGTGTGGGGTAGACACTAGATTCCATTTTATAGCTCGCATGGTCAATATGTCGGTTAATGGTAAAATGACACAAAATGAACTAAGTTAATTACTAATATTTTATTAAGCTTCCTTTTATGATTTAAAGATAAATTTCCATGTTCATGATTTATGATTTTACTTTGTCTTAATTTGGTCATGCTCTTTTTAATTATTATTATCTCCCCTTATGATCACGTCTCATGCATTATTGCATTCTCCTCATACTTAGTACATTCCTTGTACTAATGCATACGAGTGCCTACATTGTTTCACTAATGTATGGCCTAATAATTCTTATCCTTCCGTTCGTGTCTAGTTGATTGCATTAGAGATTTGAAGGTCTGGTAAACCCTCATACTTCGAGGACGATGTCACTTTTATACCTTTATGTCATTTCTATTTTTCAGATTTTGTATGTGATGTATTGGTTACGTCCCAATCACTTTCCTTATGATGTATTAGTCCCTATCGAGTTGAAATGGTGTGTGCCAGAAGAATTGCTAAGCGTGAATATTCTTCCACCCCTTGTCGATACCAAGCTTGGAAGGAAGAAAAGAAAACGTATCAAGGGTGTCAGTGAGAATTTCAAAAGCAAGAGGAGGAACAAATATTCAATTTGTAAGATATCCAGACACAAGATATCCACATGTATGAACAACAACAAATCTTAGATAGATTTGACTAACTTTGTTTTTGTAATTAAGTTATTGGATCTCACACTGCGGTTTATTTTGGACCACAACATTTTGATCAATTTAATGTCAATTATTATCGAATTTACACATGATCTAATATAGATTAATCAAACGATGACATACATTTTGGATACTGTCTATTAATGTTTATTATTGAGTCCACTCGTTGTGTATAATTAATATATGGAAATGTATGACATTTGCAATGTAATGATTTTAATGTATGCATTCGAATGTAATTTTTCCCAAAACATTTATTTTCACATTTTTTCTCCACTAAAACTGTGAATTTTCCTCATGCATGCTATTTTTAATGCCCAAAGACAAACAATGCATAATAAATGACCTATGTATAACTAATCAATCATATAACTAATACAAGCCTTACTTATATATACACTTTACCAAACGATACCTTAAAGAATTGTCGAAAAAGCAGGCGTTGACATCGAAAAAGTAGCAATTTGTACTTTGTTATTATTGTAAAACTTGGATAGTTGACTATTATCACCGTTGGTCAATATATATATAATTAAGACTGTCGACACTTTTTCATGTTCTTGCTTCAACACTAATAAGGTATATCTAGGTTGTTATCATGATCCAAAAATGATCTATACTGCACCTACTAGAATATGACGCTTATATATAGATTGTAGCTAGTATAATTTAAAAGGGAGAATGTTTATCTAATAATAAATTATATTATTAAAATTTATTCAATTAAATAAGTTTAAACAAGTCATGTAAGGGTCCACATACATTGGGGTTGGAGATAAATGATGTATGAGAAAGTGTTGTAGTTATACAATCAACATCTTCTACAACTTCATTAACTTTTTCTGCAAAGTATTCATCAACTGCAACAAGATTTTCATCAACTATTGCTAATGGAAGTATTTCATCAACATCAACTGCAGCACCATCTTCATTGACTGTTGGTGTTGTATAGTCTTCATCAACTGCTGCAAGATCAGTGGCTTAGCATTCTTACAAATAAATTATTTTACACAAATAGTATAGAAATTATTCTACCTTTATTTTTCTTGTTCTTTTGAGTTCTCCTCAATTTCTCATCTCGTATAAAAGCAACAACTTCCATCATTGATTGTTCAAGGGATGCAACACGCTCACACAGATTATCATTCTACTGAAGTGAGGACAATGACACCTTTCAAATTGGCCTTTAAGGCATCAATGATTGTGTCCTTCACTTCATCCGTATATGACTTTAATGTTGCCATATAACTTTGTTTTGTCTCACGGATAGTAGGTGTGAGGTATGGGTGCACAATCTCTAATATATATATATATATATATATATATATATATATATATATATATATATATATATATATATATATATATATATATATATATATATATATATATATATATATATATATATATATATATATATATATATATATATACATATAAATAGTACACAACATTTACTATTTTACAAATATTTCTAGATAATAATAAATATATTTATACCGTTGTACTTCTTGTTTGTACATAAATGGATCACCTTCGATAATATTATCGCTCTTTGTCGTGTACAATCTAAGTAAATGGGGAATAGGCAAACGAGAATCCGAGGACTTCTTGGCATACTTACCAAGATGAGAAAAAGCCTCATATATCCAAACCTGAAGTTAATAAAATAATAAATAAATAAACAGAGACTATGAAATACTATATAAATATATAAGATTTTATTAAAAATCAAGTACATAATTGATAATAAGTACCAGAAATGCCTAGAGGAAGCCATACAGAGCATACGATGCATTCCCTCTTTCATTGTACACTTTACTCTACTTCTTCAAATTTATTTTGTTCTTCAAATACATCACTGATAGCTCAAAACAGTCTTTCCCCCATGGATAACTCTTGAATAAATCTAAATCATCCACCATCTTAATGTGGTTTGAATCCACAATCTTAGATCGATCATGGGTAAGCAACATCGAGTGGACGAAACAAACTAAAGAGCACTTCAACTTCTGCTCCTTATTCAATCTGGTACCCTTAATCAAACTCATCAACTTTGTAGCAGTAATGTTCTTATTATTGGTCACTTTATAATGAAATTTCTCACCTTTCTAAAGTAATTTTGTCATTTTTGAATCACAGGGGTATGCCTGAGCAATTTAGCCCCGTAATCGATGTAAATTCTCTTAAGCCAAAACAAACAGGCTTATCATTCACACAAAACCACATCTCATGCAATTTCTTTTATCATTTTCACACGTCGCAACAACATATAATGGACCATCTGTCCATTGAACTTGAAATATTATGGAATATGCCTCAAGTGTCCAAAACAAGTACCTTTAAAGTCATTTTAAATTTTTTCTTGAACTAAAAGTGTTCTAAAATCACAATAAATACCCATCCTTGTTTTCACAGAAATTTTCGCTGGAAACGATCCTAACTCATCCATCCATGTCGTTAGATTATACGACTTACTAGAAATTTCTCTTACACAAATTAGCAAGGACAGGGGATCATCATCCTCATCTCTAGTATCTCGGGTATATCTACTACTCTCCTCATCTCCACAGTTAGTTTTTTCTTCACTAGATTCAACATCATCATTAGCCTGTGCACTATTGTCCTCGTAGTTGTCAATCTCAGTCATTGTATCAGAATCCAAGTTAGACTTATGTTCTTCAACCATATTTTTTTTTATTTTTTAAGATCTCGAAACTTCTTCAACCTTTCTTTTCTTATTTTTAGAAGTTTTAGGAACAAATTGTTTAACGCCGCCGCCTCTAGTTTTGGCCATATTGTACTATTTACAAAAACATAATTTTCATATTAAATATCGACCACTAGTCTATTAACATAACAGAGTAATGCTAAAAAAAATATGCAAAACAAGTAGCAGTTCCAACAAAACATGATAATGCAATTGGCATAAACACCATTAAAGTCGACCAAAATACAGTAAAACCTTTCAAATCGATAGGCCAGATAAACATAAAAATTCAAAAATTTCTACGCATTATCCAAAGCAAAACGTCAGCAATGATTCTGAATAAAGAGCATGAACTAAAATGGGTGAGATTTTCAGAAATTTAAGAAAAAATCTAAACTTCGCTACACTATCACAATAAAAAAAAATCAAATAGGCTAAAACTTATTGAAAACACGATTAAACTTACTTGAGAGGAAGAATATTGAAAAAGATCCAACTGAACTTGGGGAACAAGATTGAAACAGATTCAACTGTACTTGGGGAAGAAGATTGATGAAAAAAAGAAACACTCTACTTCATTTTTCAGGAACGATTATAGGATCTCACTTTTCTTTATGTTTTCAATAATGGAAGATGGATGTTTTGTTTGAAAATGATCAGTTTTATGGAGGTTGATGATTTTGATGAAGCAGGTTTATGGAAGACGAAGAGTTCTCTGAGAACGTTCTGAGTTTTTCTCGAAAAATGTTTACCCAATAATATTAAATATTTTTTGTTAGTGAAATTTTTTTACAAAATAACATAATTACAAGATTACAATTGAAAAATAAAATGAACATATAAAAATCTCTTCTGACTGAGGCGCGATTAACTCGCTCTCTTTAAGGAGATTCAAGCCCACTGCAGCAAATGTTTTTCACCGGTCCAACAGTAGTCCTTCTTGACTTGTCCCTTCCAAGATACAACAACCTAATCATAAAACATAAGTCATCATCTCTTGACAAGAGTTGAATCTAAATCTCCCAAAAAAACACCTCCCTTCAACTAATAAGAACTCTCTTTTTGTAATACTTTATGCACTATATTTTCTTGTGTATAAAACAAATGAAGACTACCACTATTTATAGTTGAGGAAGCCTTCCTACCAATTAATAAGAAGATAATGGTGTAGTAAATAGAAAAAATAAATGGCCTAGGAGTTACATAGGTTACAAGGAATAATGGAGGAAGAATATTGGAAAAGTAATGGTGAAGGGCAACAAATGAACTAACGTGCAGATGTTACTATATGACCAATGCCAACGTTCCTTTGCCAACGTTCACTACAACGTTCACAAAGCAATATGCCATAATGCCTCTGGTCATTAATTGACCGTTGAGTAATTAGGCACCAATGCTACACATTGCAACAAAGCTGCTAGTTACTCCTACAATCAAAAAAAGAAATTGTTAATGTGGCAATTTAAAGAACTAAAACAATATTATATTAAAATGCCTACACTAACAATCCGCCACTCATTTAAATATTAGACAAGAGATTATATTAGCTAAAGGAAGACTATTATGCATAATGTAGGTGTGATCTGCATTGAACCTCCACTTAGTGAAACAATAAATTTTACTCCAAAGTCGTAGTGGTCAGAGACTTGAACTATGACTACTTAAGGGAAATAAAATATCACTAGTCACACACAATAATCAAGGTGTTGACATGAGCTTTAAAATCTAGCACGTTACAGCCCTTTGCTATCGCGGTTTCATGAATGCTTTTGAGAATAATCTCAATTCTCATAGGAAGCGACCTACTTCCACACTCACATAGGTGAAATCTGTCGAGAGCGCTCCTGTAAGTTTAACACTCCACCAATACGGGCTACAAATTTTCATTTAGGGTCTCTTTGGAAAGACACCTGGTAATTCGAATTGGTGTAATTACTAGGGTAGTAATTACCAGCTTCGTAATTACACAGTCTAGTAATTACATTGACCTGTTTGGTTGCAACAGTGTAATTACACTGTAATTACACATGTCGTGTTTGGATGCTACAGTGTAATTACACACGTTCTATTTGGATGCACAATTGCAATCATAATAATATATTAAATTTTAAAAATAAGAATTAATTATTTAAAATTTATACTAGACAAATAAGAAACTATATAAATGATATTAAATTAAATATTTAAGATATATATTATTTTTGAAAATATATTAATTAATAAACATATGTTCTTAACTAATATTATGAAAAAGTAATTGATTTATATTTTTTCAAATAAATATATTTCAATTGAATTGATCAGAAAAACTAAAAGTATTATGTTTCTACTACCATCGCGAAATGCATGTTTGATAATCTATTAGGTCTAATTAAAAAATAACTTGCAATGTGAATTCAATATTACTAAAACAAATGAAACTAAAAATATAACATAAGTTATAAATTCAAAACAAAAAATTTAACATAATACTCTTATCGCAAATTTCAACATAGCATACATAAATATGATTTTTTAAAATAAAGATAATGTAAGTTTATAACCTTACTTAACATTAAAAATTAGAATACTAATATAATTATGCTAATGAGAAAATAAACATGGCATAAAGAAATAGATAATACGAAAAAATTGCATAGAATCACATGAAGTAAGGTTGGGAATGAGAAGAAAATGAAATATAATAATAAAATATATAAAATAAACTTTTAGAAAATTTTCAAATAATAAAAATAAAAAAAGAACTTAAAATAATAGAAGTAAATAAATTAAAACAAAAAAAATAAAAAATAGAAATTAAAAATAATAATTAAGAAGTCATCAGCCGGTAATTACACCATGTAATTACCAGCAATTCACAGTCTCTGGCTGTGAATTGGAGAGTGTAATTACCCCCTGCCAATTACACCAATTACCTGTTAATCAAGTAATTACATGTCCAACCAAACATGACAGACAATGTAATGACACCCAATTACACTAAATCCAATTACGAGGGTGTCCTTCCAAACATGCCCTTGGAGTTTTCTAAACTCAACCTTCATAAATTACTACGGGAAACAATGCACTCACATCATGGGGAGTGAATAAAAAATAGTGCATTTTTCACAAGTCATCATATGATTAGTTTTCCCTTTGAACTTGGTTATATGATCTCTAGTTATAGGATCTCTAGTCCCCAGGTTGGGTTTCCTCATATAGGACTCAAAGATCTATAGGCATCAATCTCACCGCCCTCGATGTGCTCTAGACATTTTCTCTCGTTAAGGCCTTAGTAAGAGGATCTGCAAGATTATCACAAGATTTGACATAATCAACATTAATGATACCATTTGTCGAATACGATCTTACATTACTGTGTTTCCTCCTTATAGGTCTGGATTTACCGTTGTAATTACAGTTTTTAACTCTACAATCGCAGTGGTGCTATCACAATGAATTAAAATGGGAGGAATTGATTTTTCAAAATAAGGTATTTGAAATAATAAATCTCTTAACCAATTTGCTTCCTCACTAGATAAAGCAAAATCAATTAGTTCAGCCTCCATGGTAGAGTTAGCAATTATAGTTTTCTTTTTTGATCTCCAACAAATAGCACCACCACCTAAAGTAAAGACATAACCAGTGGTAGAACAGGAATCACCTGATAAAGTGTTCCAATCTGCATCAGAAAATCCTTCAAGTACAACATGATATATTTTATAGAACAAGCCACATTTTTTGTTCCAATAAAATATATCATAACTCTTGTTATAGCATGCCAATGTTCATTACCTAGCTTTCTTGTAAATCTGCCAAGTACTCCTACTCCATATGCAATATCAGGCCCAGTGCAATCAGTCACATATCTCAAACTTCAAATTATGCTAGCATATTCCTTTGATTTATCACATCATTTTCACTTTCAACAGGAAATAAGTGAACACTTGAATCAAAAAGAGTTACAACATGCTTGCAATCAAGAAAGTTATTTTTTTTTCAAAATTTTCTCAACATAAGTTTACTGGTCAAGGAAATTCCCTCACATGATCTTGTTATTTTTATTCCAAGAATATAATTTGTCTCACCAAAATCTTTCATATCAAATTGGCTTCTAAGAATATTTTTAGCTTCATCAATAACATTCATGTTAGAGCCAAAGATCAATAAACCATCAACATATACGAAAATAATCACATGTGAATTATTTCAAGACTTATGATATATGCACTTATGACACTCATTTGTTTTAAAACCATTTTCAATCATGCAGGAATCAAAATTTTCAAGCCATTGATTTTGTGCCTGTTTCAAGCCATATAGGGATTTAGTAAGTTTACATACTTTGCTTTCTTGGCCTGCTTCAACAGAATACTTGGGTTGATCCATATAAATTTCCTCATTTAGGTCTCCATTTAAAAAACAAGTTTTTACATCTATTTGATGAATTTGAGAATAAAAAATTGCAATCATAGCAATTAAAAATCTTATGGATGTAATTCTTGTTACTGGTGAAGAAGTATCAAAAAATTCTAGGCCTTATAGTTGTTTAAAATCTTTTGCAACTTGTCTCGCCTTATATTTATCGATAGATCCATCCAGTTTTAACTTTTTTCTTAAGACCCATTTGCAACCAATTATTTTACAACCCGGTGGTAAATCAACTTATTTCCAAGTTTTATTAGAAATCAGTAATTCCATTTCATCATTTACAACTTCTTTCCAAAAAATAAAATCATGTGAAGATAATGTTTTTTTCAAAGTGAGTGGTTCATTTCCAACATTAAACACATAAAAATCAGGACCAAAATCTTTTTCTACTCTAGCTCTTTTACTTCTTCTTAACTCAAAATCATCAATTTCTTTATTTTTTAAAAGTAGAAGTAGAAGAACTAGTTAGTGACAAAATATTTTGTTCAATTCTTTTCCCCCACTATTTTTAAAATCAAAAGGGAATTTATTTTCCTAAAAAATAGCATCACCTGATTCAATTATAGCATTATCTTCAAGATTAAAACATTTATAGGTTGTACTATTGGAAGCATAACCAAGAAAAGCACAAGTAGTCACTTTCTTACCCAATTTTGTAATCTTGGGATCCATTAGCCTCACAAAGGCTAGACAACCTCAAACTCTTAAATATCCCAAACTTGACTTTTGACCTTTCCATAATTCAAATGGTGTCAATTTAAACTTTTTATGAGGCACACGATTCAGCACATAACAAGCCGTCAAAATAGCTTCACCCCATAAAGTTAAAGGTGCATGTGACTCAATAAGCATGACATTAGTCAATTCAACCAAAATTCTCTTTTTCTTTTCTACTACACCATTAGATTGAAGAAGAATAAGGAGGAGTTTTTACATGAATTATTAACAATGATCTAACAAAAGAATTAAACTCATTTGACTCATATTCACGGCCTCTATCACTTTTAATTCTTTTTATTTTTCTTTCAAACTGATTTTCAACCTCATGGAGATAAGTTTTAGAATTTCAAAAGCATGAACTTTATTTTTCATCAAGTAAAACATATGTTAACTTAGAAAAATCATCAATGAAAGTGATAAAATGCCTATTACCTCCACCAGTTAAAATTCCTCCGAGTTCACAAATATCAGTATGAACTAGTTCTAACAAATCAATTTTTCTTTCAACTTGAAAATGAGGTCTTAGTGATTTTGACTTTACTACAAGCCTCACACTTTTCAACATTCTTTTTAACCATTGGGATCAATCCTAAACTACCCATGATTCCAACATAACAATCATTAATATGACACAAATGAGCATGCCAAAAATTGGTAGAAGAAAGATTATAAGCAGAAGTAAAAACTTTATTCTTTTCAACATTCAGTTTAAACATCTCATCACAAGCATAGCCCTTTCCCACAAAAATACCCTTTTTCACAATTACATATTGATCAGATTCAATAATTTTTTTAAAGTCTGCTTTATTAAGAAGAAATTAGACATCAAATTTTTCCTTATGGAAGGAGTATAGAGGACATCTTTCAAAGTTAATACCCTTCCAGAAGTAAACACAATTCGACATCTCTCGTTCCAATTACTTGAGTTTATGAAAATTACCAAGAATGATGGTTTTGGGCTCCTCAAAATGAGTATATTTTTAAAATCAATCTTTGTTATAATAGATATGACGGTTTGCACTAGAATCAACCAACCATCCATCAACATTCTCAACCATCTTTGTGTCGGTAATCACCGCCACAAAAGGTTATTCGGTAACGATTGCCTGAGGGTTAGGACCACATTTCCGGAATCTCAAAATCGATCAATAAGCCAACTCTTGCCACAAACAAAGCACGGTCCCTTATCTTGAACTTGTTGCTTTTGTGCTTGGTTATTTTCTCCATTATTTTTCTTGGGAGGTCTACCATTATTTTTCTTGAATTTTTTCTTCTTAGGCTTCAAAGAAGTATTTTACTGAGTTTCATGAGTAGTATTATTTAAAGTAATTAATTTTACCTTTCTTGTGATGTTGCTCTCTTTTGTTGTAAAAGTGCATCTTGGCCCCTTGCCTCTTCTTCCATACAGATTTTCATTATCAACGTCTCAAGAGAGGTTTCCTTTTGTTTGTGGCGCATTGCATTTTTAAATTCCTTCCAAGAAGGTGGAAGTTTATCTACTATGCAACAAATAATAAGGTTATTTCCAATTTTTGACCTCCTCGGACCTTAGCTCTCCAACAATCATTATAAAGTCTTGAGCTTGGTCTACCACTGATTTGTTGTCCACCATTTGGAAACAAAAAAATCTACCAGCCTCTTCTGTATTATACTTACTCTGCAATATTCTCCAAATTTTCTTTGCACTAGAGTAAGTTCTATCATAATAATCATAAAAATTATCAGATAGAAAATTGAGAATATAATACCGACACTTTCATGAATCACCATCGTACTTTTCCACTTTCTCTAGATGAGAAATAGTTTCATCATCATTCATAGAGGTGATGTCTACTTTATTAGGATTCCTCTCAGTTAACACATAAGAAACATTGAGAAGACTTAAGTAGAAAAGAACTTTACCGTTTCATCTCTTGAAATGGTTACCATTGAACCGAAATGTCTTGTTAAGGTCTCCCATCTTGACATCCGCAGTTTTTTCAATTGTAGCCATTATGAATTTCCTTAAAATTGTTAGTGAAAAAAATTACAAAATAACAAAATTACAATTGCAAAATAAAATGAAGAAATAACAATCTCTTCTGGCTGAGATGCGGATATCTCGCTCTGTTTAACTAGGAGATTCAAGCCCACTGCAGAAAATATTTTTCACCGGTCCAACAATAATCCTTCTTGACTTGTTCCCTCAAGGATACAATAGCCTAATCACAAAATATAATTCAACAACTCTGGACAAGAGTTGAGTCCAAAGCTCTACAAAAAAAAACACTTCCCTTCAACAAATAAGAACTCTCTTTTTGACAAACTTTATGCACTTTATATTTTCTAGTGTATAAAATAAATGAACACTACCACTATTTATAGTCGAGGAAGTCTTCCTACCAATTGATAGGAAGATAATGGGGTATTAAATAGAAAATATAAATGGCGTAGGAGTTACATAGGTTACAAGGAATAATGGTAGAAGATTAATGGAGAAGTAACGGTTAAGGACAACAAATGCACTAACGTGCAGATGTTACTATATGACCATTGCCAACGTTTCATTGCCAACGTTCACTGCAAAGTTCCTAAAGCAATATGACATAATGCCTCTGGTCATTAATTGATAATTCAGTAATTAGGCACCAATGCTATACATTGCAACAAAGCTGCTAGTTATTCCAACAATCATAAAAGAAATTGTTAATGTGGCAATTCAAAGAAGTAAACTAATATAATATTAAAATGCCTACACTAACATTTTTTTATATTCCTTGGGATTGTAATTTAATTTTTTAGAGGGATGAATTTATTTAATGTTGAAATGTTGGGATGAAAATGATATTTTATATACTTGTATTTTTATCCCCCAAGTTTTTAAAGTGCTGAAAAGGTACATGACCCCACAACCCAACCCCACTTTTTCTAACCCTAAACCTAAAAATTAAATTAAATAGAAAATAGGTGTCTATTTCTCAAATTAATCTCATGTAACTTTGTTGAAAACAAACCATCAAACCCTTTGTAACTTGTTCTCTAATTTTGTAGTCGCAAATCTTGTTGTATTTTCAATTTAGGATGGGTTTTCAATTCAGAATGGGAGAGAGCAAAGTTTGGAAGTCGGAAGAGATTCCAAGGCAGCCACAACAGGAGCTTAATGCACAAGCAATTGCAGACACAATTGCAGAAGCAGAAGTTGTAATCGCACAGGCAGAAGCTATTATTGCTGAGATAGAAATGGTTGTTACAATGGCGGAGGAAGCACGACGCAGGTAATCCTTTTCTTTTAACTAACCAAACAATAATACATTCTGCTTCATTGCTTTCTTTCTTTGAAGAAACAACCCATGTATATCATTGAGGTTACAACAAAGTTTAAAGGTAAAACATGGTGCTTTTGAATTTAAATATATATTTACCAAATATTATCAATTTAAAAATAAAGTTAAATCAAACTAACTAGAACTCATAATTCTATTTCTATATGGTCAATTGAAAAATATAGTAAACCAACTAGGTTGAGGTTGAATCCCATAGAGAGCATACTAGAGTTCTTATATAATTTAATGTTGGGATTCAAATTAGTAACTATCATTGGAAAATTGGATTTTTTAATGAGAATCTGCTAATTACTTTGACAAGTTGGATTTGTGTCAATAATAAATGTGAACTACGGTTACAATTATTAGATAACAAAACTCAAACAAAATTTTACTATCAATTTATTCAGGTGTGTTTATTGTGCAAAACGGACAAATGCACTTGGGTGTCGAATAAATTTGTCCATGACAAATGCACTTGGGTGTCGAGTAAATTTGTCCATTCATCAAAAGTCTCAGATAAACTATCGTCTCTCGAGCTTAAGTTACTAGATAGTGGTTGGCACGTACCACCAAATCCCTAGTAATGATCATTTTTCCTAATCTTAACTTCTTTTGTCGAACAAGTTAGAATAAATCCAAGTTCTTTTTAATGTTGTCGACTATTTAAAGAAAACTTCCATTGCGAAAGGAACTTAATACACAATCATCACCCTTTCATAAGAATGATATTTATTGTAAATAATTTATTGCTGTCATCCCTACTCTAAGATCCATAACCCTAATTATGAGTTTATATACTTATAACTAGCAATAGATAATAACTATAGTAATTTAAACTAATAGATAGCATTAATACAATAGAAAGTAATATGAACCTTTGATTAATGCAACTCTCGCAAGATAATCTTTTTCATTCAACAATAATCTACTAAAACTAGAAAGTAAAACCTGAAAACTAAGAACAATTAATTCTAATATCTTGTAGTAAATCCAAACCCTTAGAAATACTTCATAACCCTAGATGTTTTTTCAAAAGACATATATTATAATAGTGTCAAAATCTTAATATCGATTGGACTCTAAATTGACTGGGTCATACCTATTCCAATAAATAAGGTGGTCAGAAGGCAGGACTCATTGTGAGAGGGACTACCTCACATCGCGGGGTCCATTTCTCAAATCCAGCCTCATTTTGTTGAGTCTCTACAGTTCAATTCTTGTACAAGTATGGTGTGAGGCCTATCTTTGAGTCCTTCTTGCATCTATTCTTTCTTCATCTTAGTCTGGATTATTGCGTTTTGTGTTCCAATCCATCGTATGGGCCTTTTCTTGCTATTTTTGGCCTAAAATCAACCTAATCATATCTATTAACTCATGACAACATATAATCACTAAACACATGAATATTCACCAGACTACACTCAAAATGTGGCTAAAACATAGGGTAAGCTATGGTGTTTGAATGCGTAATGTCACTCTTGATCACCACCTCACACTTAAAAACCTTTTTACATCCTCAAAAAATTCATCCTATCCTTTATAGACCCATTATCATATTATTTCCGGTTAAATCAAGGGTACTCACCAACACTGTGTAATGACCCTCTAGGTCATTTCTTTGTTGATGACTTTTGCTCGTCGTTTAGAGTGTTCCTATAGTGACCCCAAGTCATTTATGACTTACGGGGACTGAAAATTTGGTCCCATAATTGTTCTTTTGGTTTTTATAAGAATTTATATGTTTTGGAGTTTTTTTGAACCTTGAACGGTTGATTTTGATCAAAGATTCTGGAAGGCGACCTTAGAATCCAATTCTGACGGTTTCATCAGCTCCGAAAGGGTAATATTAGGCTAGTGGAATGATTGGCATGGATTAAAATACCGTCAGCACGGTTAGCTTTAAAATATTGAATTATGTTTAGAACGGCCCTTCTGCAGATCCCGAGGCTCTCAGGTCGATTCCGAGCCCTCTGTGGGTTTTGGCCTAATATAGAGTTTGGGTGTGGGACCCACTTTTTGCGAATATGAGCTCGTATGGAAGTTTAAACTACTCTATTGAGTCTAGAATAATGAATTTTGCAAGGTAGCATATCTCATTTGAGTGCACGGGGTTCCGAACAAATTCTGAACACTCCACCGGAGATTTAAAACTTGCCAAAACCAGTTGATGTGCATCAGCTGGTGTAGGTAATTTTACCCTTAGTTTTCACAGGCCCTTGGTCACATTTTTGAGGACCTGATCCCTTATGCATCATGGTCGCGATAGCGATGAATGGTTGACTGAGTTGACCTTCTTTGGTCATTCTGATTGAGAGTTCTAACATCCGCAATCACGATGGTCAGCTATCACGACCCAAAATACAACTTAGGCGAGACATGGAGGGTGAGACACCGAGAGACCCTACATAAGCCACTTGACATACATAGACACAATATAATAGATAAAAGCAAAGAGTCTCATACGAATAAAAGAGTTTGAAATTTAAAAGTGGAAGTCTAACATAGTCTTGACAAGCCATCTTTTACATCAAGAGGATTGGTCGAAACGTAACTCGTACACCACGTACAACATCCGAGCCTAAGAGACATAAGAAAGAAATAAAGGTTACACTGTCCTCGTAGTATGAGAACTCACAAAGTATTCAAATCTCTAAGGTGATCAACTAGCCACGAATGGAGGGAGAAGAGTCATGAAGCCCTACATTAGTGAAACAATGTAGACACAAGTATTCATTAGTAAATGAATGTAATAAGAATGAGGGATATACATAAAAACATAAACATGATAATAAGGGGATATAATTGAAAACATGAAATGCTTGAGCAAGCTAAACATAGTAACAACATTTAAGAAGGACCGTAGATCATGAACATGGTTAGTACATTAGGGACAACGAGATTGCTACTAGAGACTCAACCACTACTAACAGGAGAGCCTCCATCTCAATATACTCTCGATGTTAAGTAAAATCCCAACGAAATTAGTTATAAATATAAGCATATCATCATCCGTGGAAAACATAATTAAGTTACTAATCCAAGATAAAAACATCATTGAATAGCTCCTTAAATCTTGAATCAAGCATGAGAGAGAAAACCTTTCACCAAACCATGATCCCTTAATGTGAGAAAACCTTTCACAACCTAATTGATGCTAATCTTAAAGCAACCAAGATCATAAATAATCCATTTTCATAAATGTAACACCTAAGAATCTAAAGGAATGAAAAAAATGTTGTTTTTGGGTTGCAAGTGTGACCTACGGCTCCTACCTACGGTTTGTAGAAGCATCTACTTACCGTAGATGGCATCCATAGGTACAATGGAAATGAACAAAAAAAATTGGGGAAATTTTTAGGACCTACGGTGGCCATGTATGGTTCGTAGGTATACCTAACAACCGTACATGGGCCCCATTGAAGGATAGTCCAAATTCATGTCCTTGAACATTACCTACGGCTGACCAAGACGATCAATAGTAGGACCTATGGACTGTAGGTCAAAATCATAGGTGAGGCTCGACAATTTTATTTTAAGAACTTTTGGGTCTTTTCCTAATTATTCTAACCCAATACTACGTCATTTTACCCCTAAATATAAACCCTATAAATACCCTTCATCCTTAGAAATTTCCCCCAACTTATTCGGTCGCTCAAATTCCTACATTCTCTCCAATGTTTTCTCCAAAAAAACAAATCTTCTCTCTAGATCAAGGAAGAAAAAGCTAGAGTTCTTCAAGTGCAAGTCTCCTTTCTTCATCATTGCTTAGGGATTAAATCAAGGTACGTATGGAGTTAATCAATGGGTTTCAATCACCTATTAAGCCCCCGAAGTTTCTTCAATTTCCCAAGAATTGATTAGGTTTCCACTCAATTCCTCATGGGATCTATTTGTATGGATTTAGTTACTTTATTATGATCTTATTTTTGATGAGTTCAACTTAATTACATGCTTTTCAACTAATTCCATGTGAACCCATGCATTGATTTGTGAATTTTGACTATGAACCCTAACTTACATGAATTTATGAAAATTCTTGAATCTATCAATATATTTTTATGAAATTATGCATGTTTTTATGAAAGCAATGTTTATGACTCAAGTAATATTACAAATGAACATATCTACATATTTTATGAAGCTTGTCCACATGACATGAATGACATCTAATTTGCCGTCAATGCTTTTTGGGCTATTTTCCTAAATTAGGTCTTGATTAGAGTGGTATTTGAATATGCCATCAATGATTATAGATCACGCTTTCATAACTATTTCCATTAGTAGTAAGGTACTTCTAGCATGAAGTTAACGATTATGGGCCTATCATGAAAAGATCATGGATGATGAAATGTTTTCTCACACATGGTCTAAGGAGCTACCATATGTTGTTGCTAGCTTGGGTTAGTATCTTAATTGTACTTTTCCATGGATGATAAAAATGAATAAGATTAATGACTATTCCGTGGGATTTATGCTTAGTACCAGAATGATATTGGGATGGAAGCTTTCCGTAGGTTGAGGCCAGGTCTCTAGTAGCAATATCCTTATCCCATAACTATGTTCCACCATAGGATGATTGGCTTAGATATACATTAGCTAGTGGATCCACTTTAGCTCAAATTTATGGTTCTTACCTTGGTAAGTGAGGACACCCCTTTTTGGTGTAGGGTAGACACTAGATTCCATTTTATAGCTCGCATGGTCTATATGTCGGTTAATGGTAAAAATTCCCACAAAATGAACTAAGTTAATTACTAATATTTTATTAAGCTTCCTTTTATGATTTAAAGATAAATTTCCATGTTCTTGATTTATGATTTTACTATGTCTTAATTTGGTGATGCATTTCATGTTTTTTTTTATTATCTCCCTTTATGATCACATCTTATGCTTTATTGCATTCCCCTTATACTTAGTACATTCTCTTTACTAATGCATACTTGTGTCTACATTTTTTCACGAATGTATGGCCTGACAATTCTTATCCTTCCGTTCGTGGCTAGATGATTGCATTAGAGATTTCAAGGTCTAGTAAGCCCTCATACTTCGAGGACGATGTCAGTTTTATACCTTTATGTCATTTATATTTTTTAGACTTTGTATGTGATGTATTATTTACGTCCCAATTACTTTCCTTATGATGTATTAGATAGATTATTGAGACAAATGTTAGACTTCAGCTTTGATTCAACAACTCTTTTGAAATATGAAATGCTATCATTTGAACTCTTTAAATTTTATTATCTTATATGATGTTTGCTAAGTGGATTGTGTAAGTCCTCTGGGTCTTATATGTCATGTCACATCTAAGGTGTACTTTCGACTGTGACAAATTTGGTTTTCGGAGCACAAGGTTTAGAAAGGTTCTAGGATGTCTCATAAGACACGTCGAATAGATTCTTATTCATAATTGTGAAGCACTCCACATTTATGAATGAGAGGCTATAAGATCTTTAGGAAACTCCACTTCTTCCTTTACTTTAAAGTCATGCCATAGAGTTTCTCTCTCCAAAGTTCCTCCCTTCGTAATCCCTGTTTATGCTTTTCAGAATATTCCTCCACGAAGGAATCTTATGAGAAGGAATGTTCATTAAAATGTGGATCCCAAGGTTCCCCAAGTATTGGTCGACCCTTTTGTCGAGCAAGTGACTAACGATGAGTTTTGAGCCAGATTTCATGCATTGGCCCAAGTTATGATCGCTCAAGAAAATAGAAAAGTTATGGATCCCGTGACCCTAAGGATGGGTACAGCGGAAACAAGGGTGAGGGACTATACTAGAATGAATCCTCAAGAAATTCATGGGTCTAGAGTTGAGGAAGATCCTCAAGATTTAATTTATGAGGTTTATAAGAAAGTGGGAATCATGGGTATCACTTCAGTTGAAAAGGCAGAATTGGCCGCTTATAAAGTTAAGGGAGCAATTTGGTTTAACCAATGGAAGGAAGAGAGGGCAATAGATGCGGGTCCTATTGGTTGGGAGATATTTAAGGTTGCTTTCCCCTTGATATAAGGGAGGCAAAGGTTCTTGAGTTCATTAATCCTCATCAAGGGAATATAAGTGCGAAGAAGTATTCTTTGAAATACATCCAATTGTCCAAATACGCTCCAACTACTATGGTTGTCGATTAAAGGGAAAGGATGAGTAAGTTTGTGTCGGGTGCTTCCGACTTGGTAGTCAAAGAACTTGTTAAAGAGATGGATGTATTCCGTTTGATGGTTCAGGTGCAACAAATAGAAAAGGAGAAGCTTAAGGAGAAAACTAGGAATTATAAGAGGAAAATAAGGGAAAATGGTGATTTCTTACATTTAAGGTGCAATAAAGGTAATCGGTCTCAAGGTAATGATTCTAGTGACCAAATGGTATCCAAGTGTCGGGAGTGTGGAAGAAGACATGGGGATGAGTCTCTAGCCGGTTCAAATACATGCTTTGGGCGTGGAAAGAGTGGTAAAAAGATGAGATATTGCCCATTTATTACTTCTAAGGGAAGGGATGGTAGGTAAGATCAAACTCGACAAAATCAAGAGGATTCCCTGGATCCAGTAATTGGTGAGTTATGATCTTTTAGCTTGTGGTTATGCATTACTTGATGTTAGGTGTTTCATTGGACATGGTAAGACTCCATGTGTGGTAAATGTGTTTGAAGTTGACCTTGAAATCTTGGTGGAACTTTCTTAAGTGTTTACTTGTATCAATGGTTCTGTGGTTGTTACGACTTAGGTGCTATGCTTGGATTGAGGGAGATGGATTCAAAAGACTAGTGATGTTTGCTCCCAAGGGAAAGATGGTGCTTGTTTCATGGTTTGTATGTGTGAGGTACTAATTAAATTGTTTGAAAGCTTCCTTACTTTGGGATGGTATGTGAAAGGCTGGAGACGGTTTGTTGTCTTAGTAACCCTATCTCTTTCCTTCATCTTCGAGTCTAGTTTGAGGATTAGCCCCTCATGTTCACTCATTAGGATTCTTGCGTTCTTAGTCATTCTCATTTTTCCTCATGTATGCATGCTCATGAAAAATCATATTTTTGAGATTTTGATTTAGCTCCATTGATTTCTTCATGATGATGTGCATTTGTATTAGCTTCGCAAATAAGTTTATGAAAAGATGTTTTAAAAGTATGTTTTATCTTGAAGTTAATATTCTTCATTTATTATGTTCATTTTGATGAAATTGCATTCATGTTGGGTTGTTAGTTTCTCTCCTACTCGATTCATGCTAGCTTGAGTCCCATTCGAGGACCAATGTTACATAGGGGAGATATTTTAAAACCTCTGAATTTAAAGGAATGAAAATTGCAGTTCTTAGGTTGCAGGTGTGACCTATATCTCCCACCTACGGTTCATAGAAGCATCTACTAACCGTAGATGGCATCCATAGGTACAATGGAAATGAACAATAACTTTTCGGAATTTTTTTAGGACCTACGATGGCCATGTACAGTCCGTAGATAGATCTACCAAATGTAAATGGCCCCCATCGATGGATAGTCCAAATTCAAGTCTCTGAACCTTACCTATGGTTGACCATGACGGTCTGTAGTAGAACCTACAGACCATAGGTCTGAACCGTAGCTGAGGCTCGACATTTTTATTTTAAGGGCTTTTGGGTCTTTTCCTAATTATTCTAACCCAATACTACATCATTTTACCCCCTAAATCTAAACCCTATAAATACCCTTAACCCTTAGAAATTCCCCCGGCCCCCAACTTATTCATTCTCTCAAATTCCTAAATTCTATCCAATGTTTTCTCCTAAAAAAAATCTTCTCTCTAGATCAAGGAAGATGAAGCTACGGTTCTTCAAGTTCAAGTTTCCTTTTTCATTATTACTCAGGGCTTCAATCAAGGTATGTAGGGAGTTTATAAATGGGTTCTAATCATCCATTGAGCACCCATTGTTTCTTCAATTCTCCAATTCAATTATACAAGATTTGATTACGTTTTTACTCAATTCCTCATTGGTTCTATTTGTATGGATTCAATTGCTTTACTATAATCTTATTTTGATGATTTGGACTTAATTACATGCTTTTCAATTAATTTCATGTGAACCCATGCATTGATCTATGAATTTTAACTATGAACCCTAACTTACATGAATTTATGAAGAAGTTTGAATCTATGAATATATTTTTTATGAAAGCAATGTTTATGACTCAAGTAAGCATATAGATGAAGGTATTTCTATGTTCTCTGAAGCTTGGCCACATGACATAAATGACATCTAGATTTTTCCTCAATGCTTTCCTAAATTGGGTCTTGATTAGTATGGTATCCGGATATGCCATGAATGATTATTTATCACGCTTTCAAAACTATTTTCATTAGTAGTAGGACACTTCTAACATGAAGTTAATGACTATGAGTGTCAAAAAGCTATTATGAAAAGATCATAAATGGTGAAAGGTTTTCTAATGCGTGGTCTAAGGAGCTACCCTATGATGTTTATAGCTTGGATTAGTATCTTAATTGTACTTTTCCATGGAGGATAAAAATGAATAAGATTAATGACTATTCTATGGGATTTATGCTTAGCACTGAGAGCGTATTGAGATGGACGCTTTCCCGTAGCTTGAGGCCGGGATTCTAGTAGCAATATTGTTATCCGATAACTATGTGCCACCATAGAATGATTTGTCTTAGATATACATTAACTAGTGGATCCGCTTTAGCTCAAATTTATGGTTCTTAACTTGGCAAGTGAGGACACCCCTTTTTATTGTGGGGTAGACACTAGTTTCCATGTTATAGCTCGCATGATCTATATGTCGGTTTATGATAAACTTCCCACCAAATAAACTAAGTTAATAACTCCTGTTTGAAGAATCTTCCTTTTGTGATTTAAATATACAATGACTATGTTCATGATTTATGAATCTTCTTAAATAATTTTACTTTGTTTTAACTTGGTCATGCATTTCATGTTTTTCGATTATGTCCCATTATGATCACGTCTTATATTTTATTGCATTCCCCTCATACTTAGTATATTCCAAGTACTAATTCATACTTGTTCCTACATTGTTTTACTAATGCAGGGCCTGATGATTTTTATCCTTCCGTTCGTGGCTATTTGATTGCATTAGAGATGTGAAGAGTTGGTGAGTCCTCATACTTCGAGGACGATGTCATTTTATAGCTTGTCATTTTCATTTTTCAGACTTTGTATGTGATGTATGGGTTACGTCCCAATCACTTTCATTATGATGTATTAGATGGCTTATTGAGACAAATGTTAGACTTCTTTGTTGATTCAGAAGCTCTTTTGAAATATGAAATGCTATCTTTTGAACTCTTTAAGTTCTATTATCTTGTATGATGTATGCTAAGTGGCTTGTGTAAGGTCTCTTTAGGTTTTGTATGCCATGTCACGTCTACGGTGTACTTTGGGTCGTGAAAATAAATCATGCATACGTTCAAACAAGCATCATTCATTAATTCAGAGTTTTCTTCAAATTCATGCAATCTGGGTTCATAGTAAAAAAAATCATTAGTGCATGGGTTCATATAGAATTGATTGGAAAGCTATGTAATTGAATTTAAATAATCATATCATATCATATATATATATATATATACATAAAAGAGAACCCTAGGCCCGCCTACGTGGCGTCACCACAAACAAGAATTCCCTTTTAATTTATTTATTTACAAAACTAGTCTTCCCCTTTCATGAAAATTTGTGACTTTAATGAAAAGTAGTGACTTTTATGAAAAGTTACGACTTTTCTGAAAAGTTGTAACTTGTATGAAAAGTAGTTACTTTTATGAAGAGTTGCAACTTTTATGAAAACAATATGACTTTTATGAAACGTTGTGACCTTTCCGAAGAGTTGTAACTTTCCAATGAGTTGTGACCCTTTCGACAAGGCACAATAAGAATTTGTTCACACTATCATTTGTTGTCTATAAATAGAGGGATTTCCTGTCACTATTATTTGTAGGTTTTTTTTTCCGCTATAGTGAAGTCAAATTCAATTTCATTAATTAAGCTTCTTATGAAGTTTATTGTAATGACCCTCATGGTAATTTCTGTATCTTGCCTTCTGTGTGTCGTTTAGAGCGTTCCTATAGCGACCCCAAGTCATTTATGACTTGCTGGGACTGACAGTTCGGTCACCTGGTCGTTCGTTTGGTCTTGGTGCGAGTTTTTGTGTTTTGGAGCTTAGAACCTTGAATA
>NW_006239265.1:0-2274 GCF_000226075.1 Solanum tuberosum | reverse complement strand
AGAAATACATTATTCGAATCCAATAGGCCTTAGTTTTGCCCCGACGTCGCTCGGCCGACTTAGATCCCTGTAGGTTGGTGTAGCAGAGTTAAGTTCCTTAGAAATACATTATTCGGATCCAATAGGCCTTAGTTTTGCTTCGACGTCGCCCGGCCGGCTTAGATCCCTGTGGACTGGTGTAGCAGACTTGAGTCTGATAGTTTGGGCCTTAGTTAGGCGATACTCTTTGTCCGACTATAGTTATCCTTATTTTCCCCGATGTTACGGTTTCACGAGTTACATCGGCGACACTAGTTCTACTTCGCGGTTTGAATTTGATTTTCAATTTGGTTCCAAGGACTTACATTGATTGGCTAAGTATGGACGGCGTTCCACGGATATTTATGAGTGTGGATCGATTAGGACTCTTTCAGCAGTTACATTGGCACCTTTATAGAGCATCCGGTTAGAGTTCCGGCCTCTATTGCCCAGTTACTTATATAGAGCATCGGTTTAGAGTTCCGGCCTCTTTTGCTCAGATACTTATATAGAGCATCCGGTTAGAGTTCTGGCCTCTTATACTTGTTACTTGTGATTGGTTACTTGGGTACTTCTGGTGAGCATCCGGTTCGAAGTCCGGCCTCCGTACTGTCAGATTTTACTAATTAGGGTTGAGGTTCTGATTCGTGTTCTTCGTTCTTGGGTTCTTTTATGCAATTCTCTTTAGTTATAGTTATTCTGTGTACTCGTCGGGCTTATGGGGGTCCGTTCGGGTTTTTATTTAACTTGCGCACGAGTGTACCTTCTGGGCTTATGGGGTCCAGTTAGGTGTAGTTAACTTGTAGATTACTTTAGTTAGTTCTTTGTACACTTCTGTGCATTCCATTGTTAGTTAGATTTTAGTTCTTGACTTCGGTTTGTGTTATTCCTTCTTTTCATACTGCCTTTACTTTTCAAGTTCAGTCGGCCTATGATGCCTATTGGGTACTGGTTGTTTTGGTACTCATACTACGCTCTGCATCTATTTCGTGGTGCAGGTCCGGGCACTAGTAGCCAGCGTTGATCGAGCTTGGAGCAGACTAATCCGGAGATGGGAGTGAGCACACGACGTTTTGTACTATTTCAGTCTCCATCTGTATATATAGACTTGTCTTTTACCTTTCGAGACAGTCCAGTCTCTGTTGTCCACTTTTGGGACTTGTATTCATTTTGTTAGTAGCTCTATACTAGTTACTTCCAGGTTATGGGAGGGATCTTTATTTGTATTTATGTTTTGGTTTGCTTCCGCATGTGTATATTGTTATTTGCCTACTCTTGTTTAGTTTCTACCCTCAGACCCATTACGTGTTGTTCCGGGTTACGGGTTGGCTTACCTACTGGTGGGTTATAGTAGGTGTCATCATGACTTGAGAAATCGGGTTGTGACAAGTTGATATCAGAACCTCAGGTTTACCGGTCTCACTTATACAGAGCTAACGTCTAGTAGAGTCCTGCGGATCGGTGCGGAGACGTCTGTAACTTATCTTCGGAAGGCTACAGGATGTCCTTAGGAAAGTTTCCTCTTTTGTTTCGCTTTCGTGCAGCATGTGTCTTATTGGTTTCTGGAGATCTCACTTGTTTCACTCTTTCGAGGGATGGCTCTCACGCGAGGCGGCGTGGTTGGGGATGATGCAATCGGGCCTGCAGACAGATCCCTATCTTGGGGTAGACGTTGACACCGAGGTCGAGCCAGGGCTGCAACATCGGCCCGAGATATGGAGGAGGTGAGAGATAGTTGTTTTATGTGTGGGTTACGGTACCGTCTGAGGGTCGACACAGAGCACTTGGTTTCAGTCGGCCGTTCATTTCTTGATGTGGTCGCCCATGCCCGATCCATGGAGCATATTCATCGCGATGCCCAAGGGGGCAGCGATAAGCGGGCACGCTACCAGGGCAGCTATAGCGAGTCCCAGACTAGAGGGATAGATTCTTATGATAGGCCCCGCCAGAGGTTCCAGCCGGGTCTGTCCATTCGGCCTGTTCAGGCGGCATTACTTGCTTTTGAGAGAGGCCAGCATCACCAGGGTGGTCCTAGTGTAGGCCAGAGTTCGAGGGGATCAGATTCCCTCCCTTCCTATCGCGGTCGGGTTACTTCAGAGCGTTTAGCTTCGGGGTGTTTTGATTGTGGTGCACTTGACCATTGTTCCACGGCTTCACGAGTTACGTCGGCAACACTAATTCTACTTCGCGATTTGAATTTGATTTTTCTATCTGGTTCAAAGGACTTACATTGATTGGCTAAGTATGGACGGCGTT
>NW_006239264.1:643213-668800 GCF_000226075.1 Solanum tuberosum | reverse complement strand
CAAAACTCGATATTTCCTCCTAATCTTTTCCTTTTCTTCATCATGTTTTTTTATCCTCTTTTGTAATCCCGAAATAGCAATTCTAGCGTATTCAGTATAATCAAGTTCACACCAACTAAAAAACTTGCATCCAACCTGTTTAAGAAGAACAAATTCACTATCAAAATTGAATCTTGAGAACTAAAATTTAAACCAAAAAAGATGTTTTAAATGAAACCATACCCGACCATCTTCACATCCAAGAAACCAACGACCTGGATTGTTTGCAGACCAAGAAATCTTCATTATAGTTCTTTTTCCACAATGACAAAAAAAATTAGAATCCATTTGCACTAAATATGAGCACAAATCGTTTTAAAGAGAGGAAAAAACTTGGTTTGAAAGAGGAGGAAAAGAGAAATGAGATTTTGATTTGGAAATATAAAGAAATATATATAAAAGGGATTCATTAAGGGTAGGATTGTCATTTCAACATTTTTTTACCGTTGTGGGCCTCGAAAATAACTCCCAACTCGCGCAGAATTCGTGCATATCACGCATTTTGCCAGGTAGGACTCGCGTGTTTATCTATTAAAAGGTTGGATAGTTAAAGTGCCTATTTGTGCACTATGAAAGTTGAAGGTCAAAGTTAAAATTTGAAGCCAAGTTTAGGGTCTAATATATGTATTATGCCTAAATTTATTATAGTAGGACACCAGTTGAAAACCAAATTAATATTCATGTAAACTTACATTAAATTAAATACTCAAGATACCATAATTACCTTTTATAATTATCACTAATATTTACACTATTTATGTATTAAGCTAGAATAAATTTTATTTTTAACAGTATGCAATCTGTATGATTAATGAATGAACCGTGTATAAAGAATGAACGGTTTATTAAACACTAAGTTTATGATGCACTTCAAACCAATTATGTTTCATATCAAAACAAAATATTAATCTAAACGACAAAATAAAATAAAAATTATATATAGTCTAAACAAATAAACAATCATTAGTTTTGCACAGGATAATTTGAACATGCTTCATGTTGTGGCCAACTTGACAACATCTACTGAAAGTAACTTTGGACCTTTTGAATTTCATATCAGCAACCCTCTTTCATATATAATTCATTTCATTTGAAAATCAACATATTTCTTTGTTTCATTAAAAGAAATAACAATTAGTCTAACAGTATACAAATCAATTAGAAATATGTTAAATAATATTACTTTTCATTCCAAAGACAATACAAATTCCATCCATAAAAATTATTATAATAATAACAAAATTATACACACTCGTCATTATTTCTTCATACAAATATCATTCAGACAGTACATTACAAAAAAAAATTCATACAAAACATAATATTTCACATTTAATACTCACTTAATACACATTTCATACAACAATCATCATTCATACCAAATTTATACATTTTCATACTCATTTAATACACATTTCATACAAAACGATTATTCATTCAAACTATATACATTTCTCGTCCCAAATAATTAATTACTGTCACCCAACTTTATACAGAAATAACAAAACTAATATAAACTCAACAATTTCACATTTAATACCAATTTAAAACACTTGTAATACACTTCGTCAAGAATTTCAATTATTTTTTTTACATATTTCTTAACACACTTTTCATACATAATTCATTCGACTTATACTATCAAATTCATTATCAAATAAAATAAATTTTCATAAATTCGTCAACATTATAATTAAATTATTTTTACAGAATAATTAGCACACTTTCATACAAATTTCATTTAATTTATAATTTCACAAAACAACAACCGTATACAAAATAAACAAATAAACAAAAAAAATAGTAAATTTTTTACATTTCCCAACAGTAAACATAATATGATATCAACAGTTAACAAAATATGACTCCATCTTCAATTAATCTACAGTTTGATCATTTTTGTTTCATTTCGCTATCATTCTAAAACAAACGTTAAACAATAAATAAATACTAACCCCGAAAGGGATCCCATCTTTCACCATGTTTGATTAAAATTGATACGTAATTGTCCATCACAACAAAATCAAGAATTTTCAAAGATGAAAAAAACTTCAATTACTCAAATGTGGGATTTTTTTTTTGTTGAAAATTGAAGAGAGAAACGTTGAAATTTTTTTGTTGCAAATTGAAGAGAGAGAAACGTTGAAAAAAGAAGAAGATAAAATCGGATTTTTTTTTATTTTAACTGATTTGAGTGAATTAAGGATACTAAATAATATTAATTAGTTTAAATCTATTAATTCGTGCTATTTATTAATTATCTACAATAAATTCAAATTAAATTAACACCACAATTTCAGTTTATTACCTATTTTCATTTTTAAAATATGGTTTTTTTCATTTTTCTTTTATCTCTTTATTTTATTTAAACAACTTTTTTCAATTATTGAAATCCATTTTTTAAAAAAATTATTTGTTAGAACCTGAAATTTTTAATGTTTATAACTTGAAAGTTTAAATCTACTGCTATAACTTGAAAATATTACTATAATATATGACATATATAAAATTTACACATAAATAATTGAATAACAAATAGAGAAAAATAAAAGGACAACAAATAACAATATGTATTATTTATATTGTGTAAATAAATATCATCTTGTAAATGAATATCAATGGGATGAATTACATTGTGCACACTGTGGAATGGTGAAAAAAAAATATTACTTTTATAAAAAATATTGTTAAGATTATTTAGATTTTTTCTTTAGTAATTTAACTTTTGTTAATCAATAATTTTAGATCTAAGAGTCATCCCTGCCCCACACAGATAATGGAACCAATAAATAGTGAATATAAATATTACTATTAGTATTATTCATCCCCCCTAAAAGAGGGATGAAAAATGTGTTGATCACTAATAAAAAATTGCAATAACTGTTTTCTTATTTTTTAAAATTAAACATGGTAAAAGGGCGTTTGACTAAAAAATCTTAGTATTTTAATTAAGTAATTTTTATGAGTAAAATTTGGAATGTAAAAAATAAAACAATTTTTTGACATTTTTCGGAATCTTGAAAATTTTAAGATTCAACTTGAAGTTTGTTCTCAATTTTTTTTATGATAAAACATGATTTTCGGAGTTGGAACTCTAGAAAAAATCATGACCTAATGCCCCTAATTATTCGGAAGGATCACATCTTTTCAAATAAATATGGTATATTTATTTAATATTTTTATTAAAATATAATTAAGATTATTGAGAAGGAATTGTAATAATTTAAATTTTTGTTTAAGGATTCTTCCTTTTTAATATAATATAAATATAGATTGTTATAATAAGATATAAGACAAAATAAATAAAATTATAATGGTTGTCCGTATCCATATAAAAGAAGTAGGGATGGCAATGGGACAGTGCAGGGCGGGGAAAGTGGATTAAGCTTAACCCGTAAAAAATTTAATTCGCCTCTCATAATAATTTTTTTCATCTTCAACATTCCCCTCTCCGACCCGTATAATTTTTAAAATATTTTTCTTTTCTAGTTAATTTTGATATTAAAAGTAAAATTCATAAAATAAAAATCATTTTTTCATTAAGTTGTATTAATTAAATAGATAACGACTTAGATTTTTTTTTTAGAGCCCAATTGGAAAGTATGTAAGAAATTGAATTAGGTTTGATTGAACCATTTTCATTTACTATCTTGAATATTTTAGTAACTTTTTAAAAAATTATCTTAATAGATAATGTTCTATCACTCTTATACATTATAACATGTAAAAAGTTAAAATTAAGTTTGAACCCGCATAAAATCGCATAGATCTGCAACCTACCTTTCCCCGCATTAATTTTTAGAAAATTCACTTCAATCCGCCCCACATTCCTCTCTGCCGCACAATTTTAAATGCCCTAGAGGCGTATTCAGGATTTTGATCTATGGTATAAATTTTGAGATGATGAGTGCACTGTTATATAAAGGTTGATCTATGGTATAAATTTGATCGGTTCAACATTTAGATTTTTGCTACTAAAAACCGTTAAAACTTTAAAATTATAGGTCTAAAATTAATTCTTATATACCAATTACCACTTAGAGAAGTGTTATCTAATTTTAGAAAGAAAAATAAAACAAGATAAATATAAAATTCAACTTTCTAACCTCGCGGAGAGAGGTGCACCCAGTCATAATTGCATTATGTGATACTTGAAGTGTGGGTTCACGCATCTATATTTCGATATTTTTTTAAAAAGTATAGCACTACTGTATATGATTTCGGGAGGGAACCATGGGTTTACGTGAACCCGGTGACCCCCTTAGATACACCTCTGTTAAATGCACCATGCTTCACATAGCCTTAAACCCATTCTGCCCCATCTTATGGTCATCCCTAAAAAGGGGTAAAAAACGTGATGATAATTGATAAGAAAATAGCATAGTCCTTCGTATGTGGTCCATTAAATCCAATATTTGGACTTATTCATTTTAAAGTGGTTCTAGCCTATTTTTAATGGGTTAATTAAGAAATCAGATCGATAAATATTTATTTTGATTTGATGGATTTGGATTTTAGTTTAAAATAAAATAACCAAAAACGTTTAAAAAAATAAAATAAAAAGACTCAATTTTTATAATTATCCAATATTTATATCAAGTGATCCACCTTCTTCGAGTCCCCTCATATGTAAATGTAATGCATTAAATGGTAAATATTCCCCACTAAGTGGTCCTAATTTATATAATACTTTTAGCTTTCCGAGATTTATTTTACGGTAATGATTTTCCTGTTTTTTAAATCACTAACTATAGTAACTTATAGAGTAGTATTTCTTACATAGTTTTAAAATATTACAAAATTCCTTATTTAAATACATGTCAAAACTAAAAAGTTTAAATCTCGAAATTAAAAATATCATGTAAATTAAAACAAAAAAAGTATCTGTTATTAAAGTTTTTTTTTTCTTTTTGATTTTTCTCTCTATTTTCTAGATAAGTGAAAAAATTATTATTTTATTATTCCTTTTTTCTCTCTCCTTATCATTTGTCAAATTGTGTTTGGCATCATCTAAAGAAGTTGCATGAAAATAAGGCACAACTGAACGTTCTTTTATACTCTCTTCGTATTATATTAGTTGATAAATCGATATTCCATATTAGTGTCCATCTTATTAAATCAAGTTAACATTAATTAAAAGTTTCCTTTATTATCTTGCGATAAAATGGTCAAATGCCTTCTTAAGCTATGACCAGATTCTCAACTACACACTTATTCTTCACGGTGGTCCTATCACCCTACTAAACTGTTTAGAATTGAAATTTTTACCCCCTTAAAAATTCACAACCACATTTATATTGGGAAAAATGTATAAGTACTCCCTCAACCTATGCCCGAAATCTCAGAGACACACCTAAACTATACTAAGGTCCTATTCCCCCCCCCCCCCCCCTCCCCCACGAACTTATTTTATAAATAATTTTTCTACCCCCTTTTTCGGCCTTCGTGGCTGAGTCCGTGACTTCACCTATGTTAGGCGCGTGAGTGTTATTTTTAGACTACACTGACCAATAAAAATTGGCCACATGTTAAAATAAAGTTGAAAAAAAAACCCTCATTAACTCAAATGTCTTCTTCTTTATCAGAGTGTTCTTCATCTTTTGAAAAAAAAAACCTCCATTATTCGTCAAGTTAAATCATAACATAAACCCTAAAAAATAAGCATGAAGTTACATTTCACTCAAAGATCGAAATCTATATTTAACAACATATCATAAACCCTACGAAATATAAGTATAACAGTAACAAAAAAAAAAAAAAATCAAGAAAAAACTAATCTTTGAACTCAACCACGATTCTTGATGACTTAGAAGAATGAAATCGACCCACAGATGCACGACTGAAATCGACCCACACATGCACGACTAAAATTGAACACTAAGTATCAAAATCTAACATAAAAATTCGATTATGAGTTTAAATTTCTGAAAATCAAATTTCTGAAATCGAATTTTTTGAAAATAATTGTTCTTTCCTTGTTCCTTTTGGTAAAGTTAAACTTCAAAAAGGAAGATGAAATTTTGGGAAGTGTCAAAGCTACTTTTTGAACTGATAGCTTGTCTTTTTAGAAAGTTAAAAAAGTGGGGTCCAGCGCGTGTCTGGTTGATAGTGTTACATAGGTCGAATAAGAGTAGAACATTATTTATAAAATAAGTTCGAGGGGGGGGGGGGGATAATAGGATCTTAGTATAGTTTAGGTGTCTTTAGGATTTCGGGTACATGCTTTGGGTACTTATGCATTTTCCCTTTATATTGGCAGGTGATATGCGCGCGTTTGTGAAAATTTTACTAAAAACTTTTTCTTTTATTTTTTCTCTTCTTAATTTATTATTCTAAAAACTATTATCAAGGTCAAAATGTTGAAATTTGTAGATGTGTGTCTTTGATCTTCATATATTGAAACTTTTTTTTATTATAATGTTGATTGCTAATTGTTTGAAGCTGAAAACACTGGGTTAATTGAGTTTATAAATAGCTACAATTTGTGAATCTATATTCTTAAATTAGGAGAAACTGAGTTCTTCGATGGTTCAAAGAATTATGTATGGCTGAAAATCAAAGCTAAAGGTTGAAACTTTGAAGCACAACTTGAAATCACCATTAAAGTTAGTTTATAAGCTTGAGTTCTAATTTCGACTTACCACTAACGAGCTCCGTTTTGAATGGGTAATATGTCAAAAGAATCGAAATATTGAGAGAAGCTTATATCTAAAATTTGAGGCAATTTGGAGAAGATTTAGGGTGGTTTTGTATCAATTTTTTGTAGCAATTATACAAAGAAGATGAAGAACATGAACTACATTTTTTCAAATTTGCAAGAAAATTACAAGTTGCTAAATCAATTGAGGAGTATTATTTGAAGCTAGAATAAAATTTGTCCATCGAATTGATTGTCTGAAACTTAAAGAAAAATCTTTAAACCACCATTGACGAAACTAGCTTCGAACCGGAGAGAAATCGAATCCCAAAGCTTGCTAGCGCATACAAGAATTTTCGTAGGTCTTTTGGGTATTGAATATAGGATCAAGAATTTTCCTTGTATTGAAAGTTTAATCGAAGAAAAAACCGATTGGGTGTCATTGTATTAAGCTTAAATTTGTTTTGATTTGAAAGATTTTGGGTCCATAGTTCCTGATTGTGGAGAATAGGGATAGAATTATTATTTACGATTTGTGGTGTATTGATTTATATAATAATGATGATGATTTCAAGATGGTGAGAGGTGGTGTAATTTGATGGCTTCCATTGATGCACTACTAAGTTGCTATGGAGAAGAAAGCAAATTAGAAGTAGAAACAAATAAGTAAACAATTTAAAATGCATATATTTATGAAAAAATATTTAAATTAAAATTTAATATATATTTTTTTATCTTCGCTATCTCAAAGAGATTGCAATACGATTGGATTGATGGATGGTGCATTATCCTTCTTCCAATCATTTCTCAGCAAAACCAATGAGTAGAACTTATTATCTCCCCCCCTAACCGCCTATCTACTCGTGTTCATAGCTCGATCGGAGGTCAAGACTGTGGTCCGGGCTTGCTTTGATAATGAGTAAGCTTGTTGAGCTTTGATCCTTCTGCGGGCTTTTATCGAGGAAAGTAGGCTTGATAGGGCCAAGTCTTCATTTGTAGGACTTTGATGGTTCATGTCATTCATGTAGGCTTGGATAGGTCAATTCTCTATGACCTCCCACCGTTCACGACATCCCTTGCTTCTCGCAAGAACGGCTCCTCGGTGGAGGAGTAGAAGCGCTGGTCACTCACTTTGCCATGTAGGCATTTAGAGTGGTAATAATTTTAGTTTTAAACAGTTTACGAGGGTCCCATGAAGAATAAGTGTATAGTTGAGAATCCGGTCATAGCTTAAGGGAGCATTTGACCATTTTCTCTTACCTTGCAATTAATCTTTTTTAAAGTGTTCACATTTGTTTATAAAATTCTTAAAAAGCTTTTTAATATGTGAATTAGAAAAATTATCTTCTTATTTATGATTTCTTAATATGCGTGTAAAAATGAAAATAATCCACTAATATGGGATAGAAGGAGTAATAAAAAGGAAAAATTGTGCATTATAGCAAACTATTAATTAAAAATAAATGTTATAGCTACAGTTTTATTTAATTCCAATTCGTAGCAAAAACATTGTCATTCACCTCTCTCCACCTAATCTCGCTCGCCACTCTCAGTTCTCTCCCTCACCTATTTCACACTATATATATATATATATATATATATATATCTCCATCCTATACACTTATCATTATACTAATACAAATCTTTCCTTGCTCAGTTCTATTTTTCCTTTCTCTCTCTCTCTCTCTCTCTCTCTCTCCCTTTATGAAAAACACAAATTATACAAATATAATGCATAATTTGTGTTTGAATAAAGCGAGAGAGAGAGAGAGATTTGATATACAAATATAAATGGTTTAACTCTATTCAATTTTATATTAACTCGATTCAATTGTATACAAATTTAAAATTTATGCAGATATACAAACACAATCATTGAAACATATACATACTAGTTACATATATACAATTATCTAACCGATCTACATATACAATTCACCTCTCTCTACTCTCTGCCCTCTTTCGCTCGCCTCTCTCTTCTCTCTCTTAATCTCGCTTGCCACTCTAGCCTAACACAAAGAGCACATACATATACAAACACAATTTTCATAGACACAAACATCCAATTTATAAAAATCAGATGTTTCATAGCAAACACAGTTTGCTACGGAGCGCAAATAGCAAACTGTAGCTATAGAACGCTAATATGATTTTTATGTTTGATATTCCTAAATTTTACTCTAATAAAAAATCACAGCAGTTTTCAACTTCCAGTTTTTCTTCTCTTTCTTCCTTTTTTCTTTTCTCCCTCTTTTAAGTTTTAGGATAGAATATCTTCTTCCCTAAAATATCTCATCTGAGATCAGTTCCAACAGTAACTTTTCACAATAAGTAACTTAAATCACACCAAACTTTTTAATATTGAGTGTCTGCGATTTTTTTCAAAAAAAGTAAGGATTTTTACATTCCTTATCATGTAGCTGGATACAAGATTTTTTACAAATTTTTGTGCATTATGTTATATTTTTTTGAGTAAGAGTAGTTAATTTTCAAAAGAGAAAATATGTATATAGAAAGTGACGAAGATTGTAACGATGGTGTAAAATCCTCGGAGGAAATGAAAAAACAATGATGAGTTTGAAAATCTTCAATTATAGTTACTTGTGGATAATAATTTTGATTTTGAAGATTTTCTACGTGCAACATCGATTTCAAAACATGCAAACTCATTTTATTAGTCAAGTCGAAGTAATGTTTGATTCTTATTTAATGTTAAACATGAATTTGTGTACATTGAGGCAAGACTCTATAACATTCTAATGTACCACGTTTTCAAATCGAATGTATACTCAATAGCTATTATGTATACACAGTTGAAAGTATGTGTACAAATTTGATTTTATGTATTAAAATATTAAAGTTAATATATCTATACACATCAATAGCTGCAAAATATACTAATATATACTAATAATGTATAAAAACAAAATATAAGTAATGTATATATTATAGTGCGAATATATACTTAATTTAATGTATACTTAATCACATATATTCAAATAAATACATGTTTATTTGCAATAGACTTTAAAGTTCAGCTCCTACTAAATGTCTATATATGCATATATTGGGCTAAGTTTAGGTCATTGTAACTGATTACTGAATATACAAACAAAATATGAAAATAAATTTTGTATACGTTATAGTGCAAATATATACTTGATCAAATATATTTTAACTGAATATACGAACAAATCTATAGTTATGTATATACTAAGCAAAAATATATCACAATCTACAATAATATAATGTATAATACACGTCTACATACATTTGATAATTAGTGCACATTAATTGAGGATTCAAAGTATTTTTTTCATGCCTTAAAAATAATTGCAACTTTTTTAATGAATTAATTAAGGAAACAAAATTCTTCATTTTAAAATGGTTCTAGCTTTTCCTTAATGGGTTAATTAAGAAATATATATTTCATTCCTCAAAAGTAAAAATAGCTTTTTAGTTGGCTAATTAGAATCAATATGCTAATTAAATTAATTAATTAGTGTCGGTTGGTAAAAAAATCAACCCTTAAAATTGAGGCATTGTTTTATCTAGAGCTGTCAATATGGGCTGACCCACCCCCATCCGGACTAACCCATACAAGCTTTGCAATTTGACGGGCCAGGCCGAATTAGCCCATGTTTTATGTGGGCCAGAAAATGGTCGGCCCAGCCCACAAGTGTGTGGGCTAAGGGCTTTGCCGGGTCAGCCCTCTTTTCTTAAAAGTATATTTTTTATAATTTTTTAAATTAAATTATTATTTAAAAATATCATCATAAATATCGACTAGTGTTATTACTTGTTAATCAAATACACAAATAAAATTATCTATATAATATTTATTAAATTTGATTTCAAGTAAAAACATAAATAACTAAATAGTAATATTAACCTAATTGTTTTCCAATGATCATAAGAAAACACAAAAACTATGATAATATTCCATAGGCTATGACATATGTAGTGATTCCCTAAAATTTTTAGGAACATTATTTTATGCAATACATATTTTATAAATATAATTTGTATTTAAATTGTAATATTTCAAACTTTAAATAGATTTTGAGTGTAGACTCCTGTTATTTTTAATACTCTATTTTATTTTTATTTTTTATTAATTTTTATTTGGCCCACGGGCCAGCCCTATTCATATTTCTCAAGCCCCACAAATCGACAGACTTATTCAGGCCGGGCTAAAAAGCCCTTTTCTTAAATGGGCTCCAAAAATCATAGCCCAACCCTATCAAATCACGGGTTAGGCCAGGCCGGCCCAACAGGCCAAGCCCATATTGACAGCTCTAGTTTTATCCGGATACTTTGTGCCTAAGTTTTGTTTTAGGCCATATTTTACCAACCAATTTATGTTGAATAAATATTTTATATTTATGTCAATTTCTCATGGGGCATTTCTGGTCCTTTCACATGTGGCTCATTAAATCCAATAATTAGACTTATTCATAATCAATATTTATTGATCATGAATTAAATGAAAAAATATTTCCTATCAAATGATTTTTTGGGAGGCTTAGATTTTAAATTATTGATTAAAAATGAAGAAATCATATACATTAACCGAATAACGAAGCTAGCTCTTGAAACTCTATACATAATGTTGGTAATTCTTTTATATATTTATTTATATTGATAATTATAACATAGTTATCGATACATGTGTAATATATTAGGTACATAATTGGTTCGTACCTCTCGCCATCTCATCCCCCCCGCTCCCCCCCCGCCCCACAAAGAGGGGCGGTAAAACGTAGTAATAAATGTTAATTACATGTTGCTTCACTTAATTACAAAAAACACCAATGAATTGATAAGAAAAACAAATTGAAAAGAACATTTCGAAATAAAGATAAGTTACATAAAAAAAACTAATTTTTAGTGTCAATTAATTAACAATAATAATTAACTGTAGCAAAATATATATTTTTATAGAGATATTACTAATACATGAAATATTACCCATACATAAAGTTAATGCATATATTATTTTTATTATAGCTGATTTTTATAGAGAAAAAAGGGGGAAGAAAATCTAGCACGTTATAAATATTTTGATTTGATGGATTTGGATTTTGGCTTCCAAATAACCAAAAAAAAAAAGACAAATACAATAAAGACTCAAATTTTGTAATCATTTGAGGTGTGTTTGGTAGGAAGGAAAATGTTTTCATGGAAAATGTTTTCTTGGAAAATGTGTGAATTTTTAATTTATTTTCTCATGTTTGGTTGGTGAGTAGAAAATATTTTCTGAATTTTTTTTTTTTTGTATGTTTGATTGGTGAATGAAAAAATATTTTCCATAAAATATCTTTTATTTTTGGCTTGAGACTAGAAAATACTCTTTAGGACAATAATTTTTGAACTGGTGGCATAAAAAATGAAATTTTAAAAATTTGAATTATCTTTCAAAAACAAAAAATTAAAAAAGAAAAATTTGACACGAGTGGCGTATAAATGATTTTTATTTAAATTTGAAATATTTTTGAAAAACATTTTTTTTTAAGAAAAAAATTGATGGAGGGTGTGGCTTGGGTGGGGTGCGTAAAAAATGAATTTTTCTTAAATTTGAAATATTTAACCTAAACAATTTTTTTTGAGGTAGAGGTGGTATAGGTTGGGTGAGGTAAAAAAATGAAAACATAATGTTATTTTTCAAAAATGAAAACATAATGTTATTTTTCAAAAATTAAAACATAATGTTATTTTTTTTCTCACCCGGCATTCGGAGCCCACATTGGAGTTCCAATTAAATCTAAATTTGGGGTGACACTCCCAACTACATTTTCTCCATACCCAGGGCTCGAACCCGAGAACGTCTAGTTAAGGGGGAAACACTTCCACCAGTGCACCACAACCAAATGAGACAATTAATGTATTCATGTTAGTTTTTGTCCGAAGTGAATTTAACATTTGAATGTGATGGATTCTATTTTAAAATTTTTGCTACTAAATTCACAATATTTTTTAAATCATGCAAGAAATATTAAATACTAATTTGATAGCTTTCATATGAAGTGGCCAAATTTAATTTATAAAAACAATATTCATGTTAGTTTTTGACGTAGATGAATTTGAATTTGATAGATTCTATTTTAAAGTTTTTAGTACTAAACTCATGATATTATTGAAATCATTCCAGAAATATTAGATAATATGATAGCTTTCATATGAAGTTACGAAATTTAATTTATAAGAACAATATTTGTATGGTTTATTATAATGTCATTTACATTTTCTACAATACGCAAAGGCCATTAAATAATTGAATAACAAATAGAGAAAAATAAAAGGACAACAAATAACAATATGTATTATTTATATTGTGTAAATAAATATCATCTTGTAAATGAATATCAATGGGATGAATTACACTGTGCACACTGTGGAATGGTGAGAAAAAATTATTACTTTTATAAAAAATGTTGTTAAGATTATTTAGTTTTTTTCTTTAGTAATTTAACTTTTGTTAATCAATAATTTTAGATCTAAGAGTCATCCCTGCCCCACACAGATAATGGAACCAATAAATAGTGAATATAAATATTACTATTAGTATTATTCATCCCCCCTAAAAGAGGGATGAAAAATGTGTTGATCACTAATAAAAAATTGCAATAACTGTTTTCTTATTTTTAAAAATTAAACATGGTAAAAGGGCGTTTGACTAAAAACTCTTAGTATTTTAATTAAGTAATTTTTGTTTTCTTTTGTAATTTTTTGTGAGTAAAATTTGGAGTGTAAAAATAAAATAACTTTTTGATATTTTTCGAAATGTTGAAAATTTTAAGATTCAACTTGAAGTTTGTTCTTAAATTTTTTATGATAAAACATGATTTTTGGAATTGAACTCTGGAAAAAATCATGACCTAATGCCCCTAATTATTCGGAAGGATCGCGTCTTTTCAAATAAACTCAGTATATTTATTTAATATTTTTATTAAAATATTATTAAGATTATTGAGAAGGACATTGTAATAATTTAAATTTTTGTTTAAGGATTCTTCATTTTTAATATAATATAAATATAGATTGTTATTAAGATATAAGACAAAATAAATAAAATTATAATGGTTGTCCATATCCATATAAAAGAAGTAGGGATGGCAATGGGACGGTGCAGAGCGAGGCAGAGTGGATTAAGCTTAATTCATAAAAAATTTAATTCGCCTCGCATAATAATTTTTTTCATCTTCAACATGCCCCGCCCCGACCCGTAAATTTTTAAAATATTTTTCTTTTCTAGTTAATTTTGATATTAAAAGTAAAATTCATTTTTCATTAAGTTGTATTAATTAAATAGATAACGACTTAGATTTTTATTTTTTAGAGCCCAATTGAAAAGTATGTAAGAAATTGAATTAGTTTTGATTGAACCATTTTTATTTACTATCTTGAATATTTTAGTAACTTTTTAAAAAAAATTCTTAATAGATAATGTTCTATCATTCTTATACATTATAACATGTAAAAAATTAAAATTAAGTTTGAACACACATAAAGTCGCATAGATCTGCAACCTGCCCTGCCCCGCATTAATTTTTAGAAAATTCACTTCAATCCGCCCCACATTCCTCTCTGCCGCACAATTTTAAATGCACCCTGCTTCACATAGCCGTAAATCCATTCCGCCCCGTCTTATTGTCATTCCTATCCCTAAAAAGGGGTGAAAAACGTGATAGATAATTGATAAGAAAATAGCATGGTCCTTCGTATGTGGTCCAATAAATCCAATATTTGGACTTATTCATATTTAATATTTATTGGCCGTAAGTCCGTAACATATGTGGTCCATTAATCCTAACTTACTCAGTTAATTAAATTATTAAAGATTAAATATGTAAACAACTATACTTTTCATCCCCAAATATATGAAAAACACAGTTCATTTTACAATATTCAAACATAGTATACAGTTTCGTTAGTATAAAGACTAAAATAATAATACATTTGATACACTTTCTTAATACAAAAGTTCGTATAACATACCTAAAGGGAGTATTATTTCATGTGAGAAAGAATGTATAGGTACGTATTTCAATAACGTTATTAAAATGTTTAACGATAAAATTATCCTTTAGTTCATTTACTGTTAATCAATGCATGACAATTCAATCAATATTTACCATCACATAAACACACATTCAAATACGCTTACAACAAGACATTCAAATATTTCCAGATACATAAATCTGACTTTATTTTTCACCAACATAACAGTAATTTCATGCCAAACAACTGGCTTTATTCCACACAAGCATAACTGTAACTTCATACCAAACAACTGACTTTATTTCACACCAACATAAGAGTAGTTTCATTTCACTTTGTGGCATAAATAATTTGCTAGAATTCCTAAACTTCCTTGAAATTCTCCCATTCCTTCACCCAAATCTTGGTCTCGTATATTTTCGTATATCCAGCATCAGTTGCTTCAAGTGTTATATAGCACATCATTCCAACTACAACTTGTTCTTTCACATTCAAAACTTCTACAAACTCCAAATGAGCATTCTGAAAAATAGAATATACGACATTCTTTCAAATGAAAGAATTATTAGATACTGTAGTAAATTCAGGATTTGAATATTATAGGTTTGAATGCGAAACTAACATAAAAATAACAGAGGAATAAATAATTTGAATTAACCTATTTCTTATTATAATCTTGAACAACAAAACGAGCAAGATCTAGGAACTCGGAGCTGTTTGGAAATGGAACAATGATAATGCCCCCAGGCTTTGCACTATCATCACCAACAAGCTTGAATTCTACAACTTTCTTGAAGTCCTCCCATTCTTTCACCCAAATCTTAGCTTCATATATTTTCTTCTTTCCAGCATCAGTTGTCGCATGTGTTATATAGTACATCATTCCCGCAACAACTTGTTCCTTTAGATTCAAAACTTCTACAAACTCCAAAATGAGACTTCTAAAACATAGATTGTATATGACGTTCATTCAAATGAAAGAGTTATTAGATACTGCAGTAGATTCAGGATTTGAATATTATAAGTTTGAATGTAAAATTAACAAAAAAATAAATTAAAAATGAGTAAGTTATTATAATTAACCTCTTTCTTATTATGATCCTGAATAGCAAAACGAGCAAGATCTTGGAACACAAGGTTGTTTATGCCTTGAACATTGATAATGCCTCCAAGTATTGGGACATCATCACCAATAAGAAGCTTGAATTCTATGACTTTCTTAAAGTCCTCCCATTCCTTCACCCAAATTTTAGCTTCATATATTTTCTTCTTTCCAGCATCATCAGTTGCCGCAAGTGTTATATAGTACATCATTCCAGCAACAACTTGTTCCTTAACATTCAAAACTTCTACAAACTCCAATTGAGCTTTCTGAAAAATGTATATGACGTTCGTTCAAACGAAAGAATTATTAGATACTACAATAGTTTTAGAATTTGAATATTATAGATTTGAATGTGAAACTAATGAAAAAATTAAAAAAGAGTAAGTCATTTTAATTAACCTCTTTCTTATTATAATCTTGAACAACAAAACGAGCAAGATCTTGGAATTCGGGGTTGTTTGGAATGGAATATTGATAATGCCCCCAGGCTTTGCACTATCATCACCAACAAGCTTGAATTCAACAACTTTCTTGAAGTCCTCCCATTCCTTCACCCAAATCTTAGCTTCATATATTTTTTTCTTTCCAGCATCAGTTGCTGCAAATGTTATATAATACATCATTCCAGAAACAAGTTGTTCTTTCACATTCAAATTTTCTAGTAACTCCAAATGAGCATTCTGGAAAAAAAAAGTTTGTATATCACATTCGTTCAAATAAAAGAATTATTAAATACTGTAATGGATTCGGGATTTGAATATTTTAGGTTTGAATGTACAGTTAGCTAGAAAAAAATAGAAGATGAATAAGTCATTGTAAATAACCTGGTTCTTATTATATTTCTGAACAACAAAATGAGCAAGATCTTGAAACTGAGGGTTGTTTGGTAATAGAACATTGATAATGCCCCCAATTTTTGCACTATTATCACTAACAAGCTTGAAGTCTATGACTTTCTTGAAGTCCTCACATTCCTTCACCCAAATTTTAGCTTCATATTCTTTCTTATTTCCAGCATCAGTTGCCGCAAGTGTTACAGAAACAAGTTGTTCTTTCACGTTCAAATTTTCTACAAACTCTAAATGAGCATTCTGAAAAGTGGATTGTATAGGACGTTCATTCAAATAAAAGAATTGTTAGATACTGAAATAGATTCAAGATTTGAATATTATAGATTTTAATGGTAAATTAACGAAAAAAATAAAAGAGTAATTCATTATAATTGACATGTGTCTTATTATAATCCTGCATAGCAAAACAAGCAAGATCTTGAAACTCGGGGTTGTTTGGAAATGAAACATTGATAATGCCCCCAAGTTTTGCACTATCATCGCCAACAAGCTTGAATTCTACGACTTTCTCGAAGTCCTCCCATTCTTTCACCCAAATCTTAGCCTCATATATTTTCTTCTTTCCAACATTAATTGTCGCAAGTGTTATATAGTACATCATTCCAACAACAACTTTCTCTTTAACATTTAAATTTTCTACAAACTCCAAATGAGCATTCTGAAAAATAGATTGTATATGGCATTCATTCAAATGAAAGAATTATTAGAAACTGTAGCGGATTCAGAATTTGAATATCATAAGTTTGAATGTGAAATTAATAAAAAATAAAAGGGGAGTAAGCCATTTGAATTAACCTCTTTCTTATTACCTGAAAGTCAATTTACCAAAACTCTACTAACGACAAGTCTAGAACAAGGGGTACAACCCCGAAACTAAACAACACCTTAAAAAAATAGGTCTGAGTCCGAAAAGAGTGGACTTAAACAAGAGAGATTCATGGCAGCCTGAAAGAACTGGCTCACACTTGAATCCGATCACGCTCAATAGTCACCTAGCTGAGGTCTATCAATAGTCACCTGAAGATGTTCTGTACTCAACAAAGAACAAGCAAGTGCAGTATCAGTACACAATCATAATGTACTGGTAGGATCACACATCTATCCCAATAAGTGAAACACATGCAAGTAACTAGGGGCGGACCCACATAGGGCTGTCCGGGTGCTCGAGCACCCATTAAGCTCGCATCGAACTATATATACTTATATCAAAATTAAGGCAGTATTGTATAAATTAAAAGGCGAGCATCCAATATTTCTTTTTTCCCTTTTCACGAATTGTTCCATTTCTAATTTTTCTATAACAATATTCTTTTTTCAAGATAATTTTTCTTATTGATTTTTTCGCTATCTTATATAAATATAATTATCTTTCTTATGACAAGTGTTAAATTTATACATTTATATTTTATGATTGATAGCTTAAAAAGTAACCACGATCTTAAAATCTTGAATCGGTCACTGCTCATGTCTATTATGTAACTTAATCTCAAAAAAATATAAACGGTCATGATCTTCCATGTCTATTAACTTTTTCTTTCTCATTAGTCTAATTAGGAAAAATAAAAGGGGAGGAAAAAAATAATTTGTTCTAGCGCCTTTATTTTAGTTCTCCAATTCAAAAGCGAAAAAGTCTTCCTTCTCGCTGGTTTGCCTTATTGGTAACTACAATTGTATGTGAAGGTATATTGTTTCTCCTCCTTTTTTTCTTGAACCAATCCAAATATTCCGATTGTCTATTGCATTGAATTGAAAAAAAAAATAACGTCTATGCTGACAAATTTTAGCTCGCAATTATGCTCTTTGGTTGATATAACTTAAAAATAGTGAGAACCCATAGCCGTAAATTAATGGATCCGCCACTGCAAGTAACCACAACATTATAAAACAAGCATATACCGAACATATACAATATCAGTTATCTTTTCAGGATCAATGTAACATTCCACGTTCTCAATAATACACATTGATTATCATTTCAGAGCAACAAATAGTCTTTCAACCTCAATCACCATTAGATATGAACGTAATCATCACAAGTAGATACACAACACAATTCAATGGTCCTCTCATAGAACCCAATTCAATAGTTCTCTCATGGAACCCATACCCAAATTGTTAGTGTACCGGTACGTGGTACCCGATCCAAGTTAGTGTGTAGGATCGTGACACCCGCTCCAATGTTTATGCCGGTACGTGGCAACCGATCCCAATTAGTGATTCGGATCGTGACACCGGTTCCAATGTTTATGCCGATACGTGGCAACCGATCCTATTTAGTGTGTTGGAACATAACACCTGATCCATTCAACAAGCCACAATAACAATCACAAGTACATTTTCATAATCATACAATCAAGCTATGATTCATGACATTCAATTATCCTCATTCACGATTAGTGTGATCAATAATGCAACATTCGCATACATACATTATAATAAAGCAAGTACAAACATATATCATACAACCATCACCTACCTTGAATCTGAGCTTGAATCCCCTAAGGCACTTAAATCTTCCATTTACGGATTCTTCCCGTTTCTTCGTGGTCTAAAAACAATCAATATAACACGGGAATCAATAAACGATGTCTAATTACTCGGATTACAATCAACTCTATCAACCCTAGATCAAACCCATGATTCCAATATTCAAATTAGGGCTTTTCTCACCATCCAAACAGTTCCAAAACCTTTTCCCAACAATAATCACCTAAGAAACCAAGTTCTACGGATCAAAAAATGGATTCGGAGAGTGAAAACCTTACATTTAGCCTCAAGAATGGTGGAAAACTGTCATGAAAACCCCTGGGGTCGTTCCTTAGCTCTCAAAGTAGAAAAGTGAAGAATAAAACGTTTTTGGGGTTTATTTTCGACTTAAATCGCGACTGTCCCGCCACATCGAACCTTATTCCGCTACAGCAGCCCAGCCCTAGCGGAAATAATCCCACCACAGCGGATTGCACGGAACCAGTGAGCAAATTTAAGAATTCCAAACCCCCATTTCACAACACATCTTCAACCCATGACACTCAGAAACTACCCGTTCACGCTAAGATTAGTTTCGGGAGTTCTACCAACCCGAATTCAATTCCGTAAAGTCACACGAGTTCCTTAACATCTTAGTTATCTACTCATGTGATCAAAATCATAGTTAGATCACCCAATTGTTACCAGATTTCCCTAGACCTTACTGACTCCGATTTCGTTCAAATCTACATTAGGTTGGAAAATTCCATGTTACTACGAAAAAGTTTTCCGGCCTAAAAATTTTTCCCGTTGGTTTTTCTATAATGACCGAAACCGGTCGTTATAATAGATAACAATTTACCCATCACTCGTCCCCGAGTGACAAACTAGGAAAAAGGCTAAAGTTAGAGTAGTGTAGTACCTGAATCGACGAACAACTAGGGATACTTGTCTCGCATGTCCTTCTTACCGAATCTCATTACCCCCTAAGGGTTTCACATCTCCAACCTCAAACCACCCAATTGAATACCTACACATTCTCCCATACAATGCCTCATTGAAGTCATCTCAATACACGGGTGATAAATATTGTTGTATGTAAACTTAACTAACAACAAAAAGTGATTCCCAACAACCACCACAGTTGATCATACACACGTCTGCAACATGTTATCAAGGAATTTGACACAATCATCCGGACGAATCCTTTAGCACTTAAGCATGATAAAATTCAAAATCAATACTCTCTACGATTAGAAGTGAACCTGAACCAACCAACACACACTCATAATACCCCAAGCAAATCAACATCTCCATCTCACAACATAAATTTCCATAAGCTTAAGTTATAAAAATTTGATCTTTAGACATCAGATACTCATTGAAGGATATGTCCAAGCATACAAACCCTCTAACCACACTATCGAATGCTAGATTTAGCAATTGTGATTGTAGATTACCCTTAACAACAGTAGAATTTGACCCAATGATCCCCACATTCAACCACACATAATCATTACATGACTTTTACCACAAGATGAATATTAAGATTGTCGGACAACCATAATTATGCGTGGTAGCTCTTCTATGAATTTTCATAAGCAAGGTGGTACATGTAGAACCACTGAAATATTTTAACAACTCAAGACAATGCCAAATATGTCATCTGAAATAACCAAGTCTTCCCAATTATCCCACTCAACCAAGAGAACATCGCAGGATTGGTACCCCTGATCCACCACTAGGGATCCACCCACAAAAGTGAAAACACACGACAGTATATCTAGTGAATCATACTCACAATACTAACAACCATCATAAACACTCTGACCATTTACCTTATTATAAACCAACACTTTTAAATGAAACCTTTCTTAGGTACTTAAAAATCAAATTGATAAGAAAAACAAATTGAAAAGAGCATTTTGAAATAAATATAAGTTACATAAAAACTAATTTTTAGTGCCAATTAATTAACGATAATTATTAACTGTAGCTAAATATATATTTTTATAGAGATATATGAAGTTACAAAATTTAATTTATAAAAACAATATTTGTATGGTTTATTATAATGGTCATTTACATTTTCTACGATAAGTAAAGGGAATTACATAATTGAACAACAATTTGAGAAAAATTAAAGGACAACAAATAACAATATGTATTATTTATATTTTGTAAATAAATATCATATTACACTATGGGTGAGTTTGGCACGGAGGAAAACATTTTCCAATTTTTCCTTGTTTGGTTGACTTAAAATGTTTGGAAAATGTTTTTCAAATCAACTCATTTTCCTCAAATTTAAGGAAAATGACTTCCCTTCCAAAATTAAGGAAAACATTTTCCAAGACGCTACTTCATCCTTTAATTTTTTTTTCCTTACCCTACTCATACCCTGTACCCGACCCTCCCCATGCAAAAAAAAAATAATTAAAATTTTCTTATTTTTAAATTTAAAATATATGTTTATCCCTACCTCCAACTCCCCACCCACCCCCCCAATCAAACAAAAAAAAAATTAAAAAAATATTTGTGAAATGTTTCAAATCTTAAGATTTTTTTACCTCATCCACCCCCTACCACCCTCCCTCGCCAACTCCCGTCAATTTTATTTTTTTTGTAAAACAATATATTTGGGAAGTATTTCAAATTTAAAATATTTTCATTTTTTACACCACTCCCATCCCTACCCCCAGGCCACCCCGTCAAAGTTTTTTTTTAAAAAGAAATTATTTTTGAAAAATATTTCAAATTTAAAAAAAAAATCATTTTTATGCCACCCCCACCCCTATCCCACCACCCACCCATGCCATCTCCATCATTTTTTTTAAAAAATAAATTATTTTTGGAATTAAAAATTTTTCGTTTTTACTCTACCCCTTACCCTGCGCGATTCCGTAATTTTTTTTTTTAAAAAAATTGATTTTGAATTTTTTTTCCTGGGTTGAAAGTCTGGGTCAGATCTCAGTGTCGTATTTTGGAACGATCATCGGGGCCTTGTTCTAGTTTAGATGTCGGGATTGGGTCCTAGATCAATTATCGTGGTTGATTTTCGGATCAGAAACTATTTTCCTAAGGAGTATTAGTCTCAAGCCAGTAATTTTTTTTTAAAAAAAAATTGTTTTTGATTTTTTTTTTACCTGGGTCGAAAGTCTGGGTCAAATCTCAGTGTCGTATTTTGGAACGATCATCGGAGCCTTGTCCTAGTTTGGATGTCGGGATCGGGTCCTAGATCAATTATCGTGATTGATTTTCGGATCAGAAACTATTTTCCTAAGGAGTATTAGTCTCAAGCCAAAAATAAAAGATATTTTAAAAAATATATTTTTCATTCACCAACCAAACATTAAAAATATTTTCTACTCACCAATGAAAATGAGAAAATAAATTAGAAATCCACTTGTTTTTCAAGAAAACATTTTCTAGGAAAATATTGTTAATGTGATGAATTACATTGTACACACTGTGAAAATGGTGAGAGAAAAAATATTATTTTTATAAAAAGTATTGTTAAGATTGTTTAGAATTTAAAAAAAAAAGTAGTTTAACTTTTGTTAATCAATAATTATAGACATAAGAGCCGCCCCTGCCCCACACAGATAATGGAACCAATAAATAGTGAATATAAATAATGACCATACATTATTATTCATAGGGATGAAAAATGTGTTGATCACTAATAAAAAATTGCAATAACTGTTTTCTTATTTTTAAACATTGTAAAAGGGCGTTTGACTAAAAAAATTTAGTATTTTAATTAAGTAATTTTTGTTTTCAATGTCAAAATAATAATTAAAAATTAGAATTGTTTGTAAATTTTTTTGAGTAAAATTTGGAGTGTAAAAAATGAAAACAACTTTTTGATATTATTTGAATTATTGAAAAATTTGAAATTCAACTTGAAGTTTGTTCTCAATTTTTTTTATGGTAAACCATGATTTTCGGAGTTGAACTCTAGAAAAAGATCTTAACCAAACGCTCCCTTATTATTCGGAAGAATTACATCTTTTCAAATAAATTTGGTATATTTATTGAATATTTTTTATTAAAATATTATTATGATTATTGAGAAGGACATTTTAATAATTTAATTTTTTGTTTAAGGATTTTTCTTTTTAATATAATATAAATATAGATTGTTAATATATAAGAAATAAGACAAAATAAATAAAATTGCAATGGTTGTCCATATCCATCCAAAAGAGCTAGGGATGGCAATAGAGCAGTGTCAAGTGGGGCGAGGTGGGGTGAGTTGAGCTTAATCCGTAATAAATTTAACTTGCCTTGTATAATAATTTTTTTCGTTTTCAATTCCCCCCCGTCTGGCATAAATTTTTCATTGTCAACTACGAGTCTGAAGTGCATAGAACCTATTCTGACGAGGAGCACCCAAACTAGAACCACTAGGCTGGGTGTACTTACCATCCTTTCCCTTAGAAGCAAGCAATTGACAATCTCTCATCTTGAGACCACTCTTCCTATAATTAAAGCAACTATCCATACCGGCCAAGCATTTTTCATTATGTTTCTCACCATACGTCGTGTAAGTAGGCATAGAAGATCTATCATAATTAGTTTTTCCTCTTCAATTTGTTGGGCATGTATCATCATATGGGAGATATTTATCTCCTTAATCAACATGGCGGTATGACTCTCCTTCACCACCATTTTGGACAAACCCAACACAAACTTGCTCGTCCTTTCCCTAGAGTCGGCAGCCATAGTCGAAGCATACTTAGACAATTGAGTAAACTTCAAAGCATACTCCTTCACACTCAATGTGAAAATAATAATTAAAAATTAGAATTGTTTGTAAATTCTTGTGAGTAAAATTTGGAGTGTAAAAGTTGAAAACAACTTTTTGATATTTTTTGAAATATTAAAAATTTTGAAATTCACAACTTGAAGTTTGTTCTCAATTATTTTTTTATGGTAAAACATGATTTCCGGAGTTGAACTCTGGAAAAAACTCATGACCTAATGCCCCATGACTATTAAGAAGGATCACATCTTTTCAAATAAATTTGGTATATTTATTGAATATTTTTTATTAAAATATTATTAAGATTTTTGAGAAGGACATTTTACTAATTTAATTTTTTGTTTAAGGATTTTTTTTAATATAATATAAATATAGATTGTTAATAAGAAATAAGACAAAATAAATAAAATTGCAATGGTTGTCCATATCCATCCAAAAGAGCTAGGGATGGCGATGGAGCGGTGTCGAGTGGGGCGGGGCGGGATGGGGTAAGTTGAGCTAAATTCGCAAAAAATTTAATTTGCCTTGCACAATAATTTTTTTCATTTTCAACCCGCGCTGTCCGGCATAAATTTTTTAATATTTTTCTTTTCTAGTTAAGTTTGATATTAAAAATAAAATTCATATAATTAAATTCATTTATTGATAATAAATAATGACTTAAATTTTTATTTTTTAGAGCCCAATTAGAAAGTATGTAAGAAATTGTATTAGTTCTGATTGAACCATTTTCATTTACTATCTTGAAGATTTAGTAACTTTAAAGAAACTATCTTAATAGATAATGTTCTAGCACTTTTATAACAAGTAAAAAGTTAAAATAATTTTTTCCTAGTTCGTTAAATTAATTCCCCCCCCCCCCACCCCCGCACAATGCATTGTTACTATGTAGTTTAGTTATTTCAGTATTCATGTTTTATAATTCTTTCATTTGAACAACATAAACTAAATCACTACGATAAAAATAACTTTTAGCAGCAATAAATATGTATATTAATAAATAGTGTTAAAATATTTATCGGTAGTAGTTATATATATAGCGACAATTAAGTTGTTGTCATTAATTAATTACGATTGAAAATTATCAATAAATGAATTATTCAACCCAAATAAACATGGATTTAATCCAAATTTTGTATGAATTAAATCCAATAAAATTTGTGTGTCTACAAATGTATATGTATTTCAAATGCTCTTTTCAATTTGTATTTCTAATCAATTAATTTGAGTTTGGTAATTAAGTGAAGCAACACGTAGTTGTTGGGACCATGTACTATAATTTGTATTTATTAATAACATAACAATTTGTTACCACGTTTTATACCTCTCTTTTGGGAGGTATGGACCAATTATGTACCTAATATACATTATTTTTATTTATTACACAGAAGGATAACTATGTTGTAATTTACCACTCATTCGTTTCATCAATATTCATATCTAATATTTTATTGGTCCTGTTTCAGGATTTTCACGATCATTTGATGTTCATATTTAATATTTATTGGTCCTATTATATGTGGTCCATTAAATAGGAAAAAAAAACCTTATCAAATGACTTTTTGTATATATATATATATATATATATATATATATATATATACTAGATACAGGAGCCCGTGCTAGTACGGGTTCAATATTTATTATTATTTAAAATTCTTGTCACTCATTCTTATAAGTGTAAACTAGATAATGTTGCCCGTGCTATGCACGGGCCCCA
>NW_006239264.1:638398-642026 GCF_000226075.1 Solanum tuberosum | reverse complement strand
TTTTTCAAAACATATTTTATGTTGTCAATTATCATGATTTATAGTATTTTTACGCAATTTTAAAATATAATAAATATAATAAAAACAAAAAAATAAGAGAAATAAATTAAAATGGACCCACTATATGTTATTTTTGTTGTCTAAACTCTCTTTTATAATATAGTAGGAAATATATATATATATATATATGTCAAATGGAAAAGTCCAAGTATATAATATATAATATTCAAGATTGGGACAAAGTCCCAATCTTGAATATTATTTATTATAGTTGGCCCTAAACTCTCTTTTATAATATAGTAGAATTATTTATAAAAGCTATTAAAACGGTTATTATAAAAATAATGGTTAAAATTCATAAAATAACTAGGAGGCTTGTTACAGTTTTTCACCCCATTTTTGGATGGATATGGACAATTTGCAATTTAAGAAACTACTGGTTGGCAATGAGAACAAAGACTTCCTTCCCAAAAATCACAGTGATTAGCTTGAATTTGCACAAGAATTATCTTGTAAGTATTATTTTAAAAAATCATAATATTTTATGTATATTTTTACTTTACCAAATTACTTAATTAATAATGATTACTTGAATTAGTAGATTGATATAAACATAAGTATTTACTTATATATTTATAATTCCATCCTTTTAAATTATTATGTTTTGAATTTAATAATATATACTTTTTTTTGTTTTAATTTACCTGGTATATTTTTTTTTGAGATTCAAACTTATTAGTTGTGACATGTATTTGAATATAAAATTTTGATAATTATGTAAAAAATATTACTAAAAGTTACAATAATTAGTACTCTAGTTCATTTATTCATTTTTACTTATCACTGTCTGACTTGACACACTCATTAAGAAGACAATTATTGATATATGTATTTTACCACATTAACCTATTGATTGGTGTTTAGTATTAACTCTTGAAAAATAATTTGGAGAATAGTATTTAATGCTAAGGCAAAAACATGGAAAAATTTAATTGTTTTTTTTTTACACGGCAAAAGTGATAAATAAAAATGAAAATTTATTTTAGAAATAAGTGATAAGTAAAAATGAGCGTAAGAAGTAATTTAAAAGACATGAAAAAATATTATCTAATTTATTTGCTCAAATATTTAGGTGCAAGAAAAATCACACTACATTTTCATTTTTGAAAAGAGATTATTTGATTTTCTTATCAATTATCACCACGGTTTTCACCCCACTTTCGAATGGATATGGACAATTTGCAATTTTATAAGTATAATTTACACAAATCTCACAGTGTTAAGATTTAATTACAATATTTCATACTTTTTTAAAAAAATTACAAAAATCTCTTAAAATTTATGGATTTTGGATACATTACTGGACTTCTTGATACATCACTAGACTTTCGAATACATCACTGGACATCCGGATACATAAGAGAGGGATGTATCAGAGAGGGGAGGGATGTATCAGAGAGGGGATAGGACATCCTAATACATTACTGGACTTCCGGAAACATTAGCAGACATCCGGATACATAGGAGAGGGATGTATCAGAGAGGGGAAGGATGTATCAAGAGGGGGATAAGGATGTATCAGCGAGAGGAGAGTGATGTATTTGAGAGAGAATTTTTTGAATTTTTTTTAAATGGTAGAAATTTTTAAATATTATGATAAAATAAGATTTGAATTTAGATAGTTTTTCATTTTACTGTCTTATTAATGCAACTTTTTCAAATAAAAAACAAAGAAACTATCGGCTGACAATGGGAACAAAGACTTCCTTCCCAAAAATAACAGTGATTGGCTTGAATTGGCCGAAAATTATTTATGTATATTTTTACTTTATCAAATTACATAATTAATAATGATAACTTGAATTAGTAGTTTGATATAAGCATAAGTATTTACTTATATATTTATAATTCCAGCCCTTTAAATTATTATGTTTTGAATTTAATAATATATACTTTTTTTTGTTTTAATTTACATTATATTGTTTTCTAGAGATTCAAACTTTTTAGTTATTACATGTATTTATATAAATAATTTTTAATAATTTAAGACTAGGTAAGAAATATTATAGGTTACTATAGTTAGTGATTTAAAAAACAGGAAAAAAATTGCCGTCTAATAAATCTAGAAGAGCTAAAAGTATTATACTTTTTCTGTCCACTTTTATTTGTCATGTTGCGCTTTTTGAAAGTCAATTAAAATTAAATTAGATTATATTAATTCGATATTTTAAATAAAAAATTTAGATATTCAAAAACTATACAAAGAGTAATATAAATTGCAATTTTTTGCATATCAATATGATGAAAAATACATTATAAAATTTACATGATTAGTTTTTTAGTTTTGTATAATTCACACGTTTGTATAATTCAGAATTTGTTTAACTTTTGTATAATGTAATTTTATATAATATAATTTGAATAACTGTTTACACTTCAGATGTTTGTAATCGTATAAATTCGTTATTTCAAGTTTGTACAAAAATAATTTAATTATATAAATGTACCCGCGAATTATACAAACCTGCGAATTATACAAACTCGTGAATTATACAAATGAGACAGCTTAAACTGTAGCTACAGTCCGTAAATATGCAAACTATAATTATGAGACATAATTAAGTTTATTATAATGGCTATTTGCGAAAGTTTCCCACGATTGGATGATTAAAAATGGAGTGTAATATTATTTAATGACTAATGCACTACATATGAGGGGACTCGAATATTAAATGATTACAAAAATTGAGTCTTTTTTATTTGTCTTTTTTGGTTATTTGGAAGCCAAAATCTAAACCCATCAAATCAATTTGTTTTTTCTTATCAATTAATTGATGTTTTTTGTAATTAAGTGAAGGAACATGTAGTTGTTGGGACCATGTACAATAATTTGTTTTTATTAACAATTTATTACTACGTTTTACCGCCCCTCTTTAGGGGGGATAGCGAGAGGTACGGACCAATTATGTACCTAGTATTTATACAGTATACATGTATTGATAGCTATGTTATTTCTTAATTAACCCATTAAAAAAAGGCTAGAACCACTTTAAAATGAATAATTTTTTCCCTTAATTAATTCATTAAAAAAGTTGCAATTACTTTTAGGGCATGAAAAAAAAACTTTTAATCCTCAATTACTGTGTACTAATTATCAATGTATGTAGACGTGTATTATACATTATATTATTGTAGATTATGATATATTTTTGCTTAGTATATGCATAACTATAGATTTGTTCGTATATTCAGTTAAAATATATTTGATCAAGTATATGTTTGCACTATAACGTATACAAAATTTATTTTCATTTTTTTTTTTGTATATTATGACCTAAACTTAGTATTAGACGTCCAATATATGCATTTATATACATTTAATATGTGTTGAACTTTAAAAGTCTATTGCAAATAAGCATGTATTCATTTGAAAATATGTGATTAAGTATACATTAAATTAAGTATATATTCATACTATAATATATACATTACTTATGTTTTGTTTTTATACATTATTAGTATATATTAGCATATTTTGCAGCTATTGATGTGTATATATATACTAGATATAGGACCCCGTGCCAGCACGGGGCCCAATATATATATATATATATATATAATATTTAAT
>NW_006239264.1:617387-637481 GCF_000226075.1 Solanum tuberosum | reverse complement strand
TTATTGTAATGTATAGTATTACTTATATTATTTTTAAATATATTTAAATATTATATGTTACCTTTTTTATCTTAATTTATATGGCATTGATAGAATTTAAAGTGTCAAATAATTGTTAATTATTGTAATATATAATATGGAGTATTTAAGTCATTTAGAGTATAGTAATTAATATATAATATGTAGGATTTAAGTGGAAGGTAGTGGGGCCCACATATAAATATATTGGATATTAGTAGTGATTCTTATTGGAACACATGTTGGCATGTGGTGAAAACTTATTCCCTCTTATTATATAGTAATTTACTTTAATATTTTAATACATAAAACCAAATTTGTACACATACTTTCAATTGTGTATACATAATAGCTATTGAGTATACATTCGATTTGAAGACGTATACATTAGACTATTATAGAGTCTTGCATCAATGTATACAAATTCATGTTTCACATTAAATAAGAATCAAACATTATTTCGACTTGAATATCGAAGTGAGTTTGCATATTTTGAAATCGATGTTGCAGGTAGAAAATCTTCAAAATCAAAATTACTATCCATAAGTAACTATAATTGACGATTTTCAAACTCATCATTGTTTTTTCATTTCCTCCAAGGATTTTACACTATCGTTACAATCTTCGTCACTTTCTATATACATATTTTCTCTTCTGAGAATTAACTACTCTTACTCAGAGATATATAACAGAAAGCACAAATAAGAAGATAATTTTACTAATTCACTTTCTATATACATATTTTCATTTTTACACGCATATTAAGAAATCATAAATAAGAAGATAATTTTACTAATTCACATATAAAAAAGCTTTTTAAGAATTTTACAAACAAATGTGAACACTTTAAAAAAGATTAATTGCAAGGTAAGAGAAAATGGTCAAATGCCCCCTTAAGCTATGACCGGATTCTCAACTATACACTTATTCTTCACGGGAGTCCTATCACCCTTGTAAACTATTTAAAACTAAAATTATTACCACCCTAAATGCCTACATGGCAAAGTGAGTGTATTGCACTCTCTTTGAAAGAGCGAAGATAAAAAAAATAATATTAAATTTTACTTTAAATATTTTTTCATAAATATATGCATTTTAAATTTTTTACTTATTTGTTTCTACTTCTAATTTGCTTTCTTCTCCATAGCAACTTAGTAGTGCATCAATGGCAGATATCAAATTACACCACCTCTCACCATCTTGAAATCACCGTCATTATTATATTAATCAATACACCACAAATCTTAAATAATAATTCTATCCCTATTCTCCACAATCAGGAACTATGGACACAAAATCCTTCAAATCAAAACAAATTTAAGCTTAATACAGTGACACCCAACTGATTTTTTCTTCGATTAAACTTTCAATACAAGGAAAACTCTTGATCCTATATTCAATACACAAAAGACCTACGAAAATTCTTGTATGCACTTGCAAGTTTTGGGATTTGATTTCTCTCCGGTTCGAACCTAGTTTCGTCAATGTCGGTTTAAAGATTTTTCTTTAAGTTTCGGACAATCAATTCAATGGATAAATTGTATTCCAGCTTTAGATAGTACTCCTCAATTGATTTTAGCAACTTGTAATTTTCTTGCAAATCTGAAAAAATGTAATTCATGTTCTTCATCTTCTTTGTATAAATGTTACAAAAATTTGATACAAAACCACCCTAAATCTTCTCCAAATTGCCTCAAATTTTAGATATAAGCTTCTCTCAATATTTCGATTCTTTTGACAGATTACCATTCAAAACGGAGCTCGCTCGTGGTAAGTCAAAATTAGAACTCAAGCTTATAAACTAATTTTAATGGTGATTTCAAAATGTGCTTCAAAGTTTCAACCTTTAGCTTTGATTTTCAGCCATACATAATTCTTTGAACCATCAACGAACTCAGTTTCTCCTAATTTAAGATTATAGATTCACAAAATTCATATATATGCTAGTCGATTTTCATGGGGTTCCGACATTCTTTAGATAAAAAAATTGCAGCTATATATAAACTCAATTAACCCAGTGTTTTTAGCTTCAAACAATTAGCAATCAACATTATAATAAAAAAAAGTTTCAATAGATGAAGATCAAAGACACACATCTACAAATTTTAACATTTTGACCTTGAGAATAGTTTTTAGAATAATAAATTAAAAAGAGAAAAAATAAAAGAAAAAGTTTTAAGTAAAATTTTCACACGTCAAACACGTGAATATCACCTGCCAATATAAAGGGAAAATGCATAAGTACCCCAGCATGTGCCCGAAATCCTAGAGACACACCTAAACTATACTAAGGTCCTATTATCTCCCCCCTCTCGAACTTATTTTATAAATAATTTTCTACCCCTTTTTGGCATACGTGACACTATCAACCAGATAGCTTGAAAGTATTGTTCAACATGTGCTGGACCCCACTTTTTTAACTTTCTAAAAAGACAAGCTATCGGTTCAAAAAGTAGCTTTGACACTTCCCAAAATTACATCTTCCTTTTTGAAGTTTAACTTTACCAAAGGGAACAAAGGAAAGCGCCTAACATAGGTGAAGTCATGGACTCAGCCACGTAGGCCGAAAAGGGGTAGAAATAGTTATAAAATAAGTTCAGGAGGGGGGGGGGGGGGGGTAGGACCTTAGTATAGTTTAGATGTGTCTCTGGGATGTCGGGCATAAGCTGAGGGGGTACTTATGCATTTTCCCTAATATAAATGTGGTTGTGAATTTTTAAGGGGGTAAACATTTCAATTCTAAACAGTTTAGTGGGGTGATAGGACCCCCGTGAAGAATAAGTGTGTAGTTGAGAATCCGGTCATAGCTTAAGAGGGCATTTGACCATTTTATCGCAAGGTAATAAAGGAAAAGTTTATTTAATGTTAACTTGATTTAATAAGACGGACAACTAATATGGGATATCGATTTATCAACTAATATGATACGGAGAGAGTATAAAAGAACGTTCAGTTGTGCCTTATTTTCATGCAACTTCTTTGGATGATGCCAAACACAATTTGACAAATGATAAGGAGAGAGAAGAAAGGAATAATAAAATAATAATTTTTTCACGTATCTAGAAAATAGAGAGCAAAAATTAGAAAGAAAAAAAAAACTTTAATAACATATCTTTTTTTGTTTTAATTTACATGATATTTTTTTTCGAGATTCAAACTTTTTAATTTTGACATGTATTTAAATAAGAAATTTTTAATATTTTAAAACTATGTAAGAAATACTACTCTATAAGTTACTATGGTTAGTGATTTAAGAAACAGGAAAATAATTACCGTCAAATAAATCTCGGAAAGCTAAAAGTATTATATAAATTAGGACCACTTAGTGGGGAATATTTACCATTTAATGCATTACATATGAGGGGACTCGAGGAAGGTGGATCACTTGATATGAATATTGGATAATTATAAAAATTGAGTCTTTTTATTGTATTTTATTTTAAACGTTTTTGGTTATTTTATTTTAAGCTAAAATCCAAATCCATCAAATCAAAATAAATATCTATCGATTTGATTTCTTAATTAACCCATTAAAAAAAGGCTAGAACCACTTTAAAATGAATAATTTTTTTCCCTTAATTAATTCATTAAAAAAGTTGCAATTACTTTTAAGGCATGAAAAAAATACTTTTAATCCTTAATTACTGTGTACTAATTATCAATGTATGTAGACGTGTATTATACATTATATTATTGTAGATTATGATATATTTTTGCTTAGTAAACTTAGTATTAGACGCCCAATATATGCATATATATACATTTAATATGTGTTGAACTTTAAAGTCTATTGCAAATAAGCATGTATTCATTTGAATATATGCGATTAAGTATACATTAAATTAAGTATATATTCGTACTATAATATATACATTACTTATATTTTGTTTTTATACATTATTAGTATATATTAGCATATTTTGCAGCTATTGATATGTATAGATATATTTACTGTAATATTTTAATACATAAAATCAAATTTGTACACATACTATCAACTGTGTATACATAATAGCTATTGAGTATACATTCGATTTGAAGACGTATACATTAGACTATTATAGAGTCTTGCATCAATGTATACAAATTCATGTTTCACATTAAATAAGAATCAAACATTATTTCGACTTGAATATCGAAGTGAGTTTGTATGTTTTGAAATTGATGTTACAGGTAGAAAATCTTCAAAATCAAAATTATTATCCACTAGTAACTATAATTGACTATTTTCAAACTCATCAATTTTTTCATTTCCTCCAAGGATTTTACACCATCGTTACAATCTTCGTCACTTTCTATATACATATTTTCTCTTTTGAGAATTAACTACTCTTACTCAAAGAAATATAACAGAAAGCACAAAAATTTGTAAAAAATCTTGTATCCAGCTACACGATAAGGAATGTAAAAGTTCTTTTTTTAAAAAAAAAAAAAATCGCAGACACTCAATATTAAAAAGTTTGGTGTGATTTAAGTTACTTATTGTGAAAAGTTACTGTTGCAACTGATCTCAGATGATTTCGAAGATTTAAGGGTATATTGTAATTTTCTTGCAAATCTGAAAAAATATAGTTCATGTTCTTCATCTTCTTTGTATAATTGCTACAAAAATTTGATACAAAACCACCCAAAATCTTCTCCAAATTGCCTCAAATTTTAGATATAAGCTCCTCTCAACATTTCGATTCTTTTGACATATTACCCATTCAAAACGGAGCTCGTTCGTGGTTAGTCAAAATTAGAACTCAAGCTGATAAACTAACTTTAATGGTGGTTTCAAGTTGTGCTTCAAAGTTTCAACCTTTAGCTTCGATTTTCAACCTATAGTTAGTAATTTAAAAAAGAGGAAAATAATTACCGTCAAATAAACCTCAAAAAGCTAAAAGTATTATATAAATTAGGACCACTTAGTGGGGAATATTTACCATTTAATGCATTACATATGAGGGGACTCGAGGAAGGTGAATCATTTGATATGAATATTGGACAATTATAAAATGAGTCTTTTTATTTTATTTTTTTAAAACTTTTTTGGTTATTTGGAAGCTAAAATCCAAATCCATCAAATCAAAATATTTATAACGTGCTAGCCTTTTTTTCTCTATAAAAAGCAGCTATGTTCACCTTCTTCTCATCACAAAAATATTCCTTCTTCTTAATTAAGTTATTAATTATTCGCAGTGATGGCAATCGTAGGAGGCCTTGTCGATGTTCCATTCGAAAACAAAGTCGAGTTTGATGATCTTGCTCGTTTTGCTGTCCAAGATTACAATCAGAAAAATGTAAAGAATTATTTTTCATTTACTTCGATTACATCTTAGCTTTGTTATGAAAAGTTACATGTCTTAGTTAACATAATTGATAGTGTAAAATATCTACACATCATCCGTGCACAACATTTAAAATGCATTAATGTTACAAATAAGCAGATGACTCTTCGAAGAATATATAATTAATTTTGAAATGCTTAATTACTTTGTGAATAATTAGTTGATTCAGATGACTATTCATATTTGTTTCATTTCAACAACATATATTTTGTATTTCAGGATTCTAGTTTGGAGTTTAAAAAGGTTTTGAACGTGAAGCAACAAATAGTTGCTGGAATAATGTACTATATAACATTTGAGGCAACTGAAGGTGGAAACAAGAAAGAATATGAAGCCAAGATTTTGCTGAGGAAATGGGAGGACTTGAAGAAAGTTGTAGGATTCAAGCTTGTTGGTGATGATAGTACAATGCCTGGGGGCATTGTCAATGTTCCAAACCCAAACAACACCAAGTTTCAAGAACTTGCTCGTTTTGCTATTCAGGATTATAATAAAAAACAGGTTAATTATAATTACTTACTCCTCTTTTATTTTTTCGTTAATTTCATATTTAAATCCCTATTTCACTATAGTAGTACCAACATCATATACAATCTATTTTCCAGAATGCTCATTTGGAGTTTGTAGAAAATTTGAATGTTAAAGAGCAAGTTGTTGCTGGAATCATGTACTATATAACACTTGCGGCAACTGATGATGCTGGAAAGAAGAAAATATACAAAAAGGTTTTGAACGTGAAGCAACAAATAGTTGCTGGAATAATGTACTATATAACACTTGCGGCAATTGATGCTGGAAAGAAGAAAATATATGAAGCTAAGATTTGGGTGAAAGAATGGGAGGACTTCAAGAAAGTTGTAGAATTCAAGCTTGTTGGTGATGATATTGCAAAACTTGGGGGCATTACTGATGTTCCATTCCCAAATAACCCCGAGTTCCAAGATCTTGCTCGTTTTGCTATTCAAGTTTATAATAAGAAAGAGGTTAATTCAAATGGCTTACTCCTCTTTTATTTTTCGCTAGTTTCACCTTCAAACATATAATATTCAAATTCTGAATCCGCTACAGTTTCTAATAATTCTTTCATTTGAATGAACGTCATATACAATCTATTTTTCAGAATGTTCATTTGGAGTTTGTAGAAAATTTGAACGTTAAACAACAAGTTGTTGCTGGAATGATGTACTATATAACACTTGCGGCAATTGATGCTGGAAAGAAGAAAATATATGAAACTAAGATTTGGGTGAAAGAATGGGAGGACTTCAAGAAAGTTGTAGAATTCAAGCTTGTTGGTGATGATAGTACAATGCCTGGGGGCATTGTCAATGTTCCAAACCCAAACAACACCAAGTTAGTTCCAAGATCTTGCTCGTTTTGCTGTTCAGGATTATAACAATACACAGGTCAATTATATATAATGACTTACTTTTAGTTTCTTAATGATGTACTATATAACACTTGCGGCAACTGATGCCGGGAATAAGAAAGAATATGAAGCCAAGATTTGGGTGAAGGAATGGGAGGACTTCAAGAAAGTTATAGACTTCAAGCTTGTTGGTAATGATAGTGAGAAAAAACTTGGGGGCTTTACCGAAGTTCCATTCCCAAACAGCCCCGAGTTTCAAGATCTTACACGTTTTGCTGTTCACCAATATAATAAGGACCAGGTTATTTATAATGACTTACTCATCTTCTATTTTTTTTTCTAGTTAATTTCACATTCAACCCTATAATATACAAATTCATAATCCACTACTGTATCTAGTATATAATTCTTTCATTTGAACGAGCGTCATATACAATCAATTTTTTCAGAATGCTCATCTGGAGTTTGTAGAAAATTTGAATGTGAAAAAACAAGTTGTTGCTGGAATGTTGTACTACATAACATTTGCGGCAACAGATGGTGGAAAGAAAAAAATATATGAAACTAAGATTTGGGTTAAGGTATGGGAGAACTTCAAGAAAGTTGTTGAATTCAAGCTTGTTGGTGATGATAGTGCAAAGCCTGGGGGAATTATCAATGTTCCATTCCCAAACAGCCCCGAATTCCAAGATCTTGCTCGTTTTGCTGTTCAAGATTATAATAAGAAAGAGGTTAATTAAAATGACTTACTCCTTTTTAATTTTTTCATTAGTTTCACATTCAAATCTGTAATATTCAAATTCTAAAACTACTATAGTAACTAATAATTCTTTCGTTTGAACGAACGTCATATACATTTTTCAGAAAGCTCATTTGGAGTTTGTAGAAAATTTGAATGTTAAGGAACAAGTTGTTGCTGGAATGATGTACTATATAACACTTGTGGCAACTGATGATGCTGGAAAGGAGAAAATATATGAAGCTAAAATTTGGGTTAAGGAATGGGAGAACTTCAAGAAAGTCATAGAATTCAAGCTTTTTATTGGTGATGATGTCCCAATACTCGGGGGCATTATCAATGTTCAAGGCATAAACAGCCTTGTGTTCCAAGATCTTGCTCGTTTTGCTGTTCAGGATCATAATAAGAAAGAGGTTAATTATAATAACTTACTCATTATTAATTTTTTTTTTAATTTTACATTCAAACTTATAATATTCAAATCCTGAATCTACTGCAGTATCTAATAACTCTTTCATTTGAATGAACGTCATATACAATCTATTTTTCAGAAGGCTCATTTGGAGTTTGTAGAAGTTTTGAATGTGAAGGAACAAGTTGTTGCGGGAATGATGTACTATATAACACTTGCGGCAACTGATGCTGGAAAGAAGAAAATATATGAAGCTAAGATTTGGGTGAAAGAATGGGAGGACTTCAAGAAAGTTGTAGAGTTCAAGCTTGTTGGTGATGATAGTGCAAAGCTTGGGGGCATTATCATTGTTCCATTCCCAATCAGCTTTGAAATCCAAGATCTTGCTCGTTTTGCTGTTCAAGATTATAATAAGAAAGAGGTCAATTCAAATGATTTATTCCTCTATTATTTTTATGTTAGTTTCACATTCAAACCTATAATATTTAAATCTTGAATTTACTGCAGTATCTAATAATTCTTTCATTTGAACGAATGTCGTATACTCTATTTTTCAGAATGCTCATTTGGAGTTTGTAGAAGTTTTGAATGTGAAAGAACAAGTTGTTGCTGGAATGATGTACTATATAACACTTGTTGCAACTGATGATGGATATAAGAAAATATACAAGACCAAGATTTGGGTGAAGGAATGGGAGAATTTCAAGGAAGTTCAGGAATTCAAGCAAATTGTTTATGCCACAAAATGAAATAAAACTACTCTTATGCTGGTGTGAAGTAAAGCCAGTTGTTTGGTATAAAGTTACTATTATGCTTGTGTGAAATAAAGCCAGTTGTTTGGCATGCAATTACTGTTATGTTTGTGAAAAATAAAGTCAGATCTATGTATCTGACAGTATTTAAATGTCTTGTTGTAAGTGTATTTGAATAATTTAAAGTTTGTAAGATTAATAAATGTGTGTTTATGTGATGATAAATATTGATGGAGTTGTCATGCATTGATTAACCGTAAATGAATTAAAGGATAATTTTATCGTTAAACAATTTAATAACGTTATTGCTAATACGCACCTATACATTCTTTCTCACATGAAATAATACTCCCTTTAGGTATGTTATACGAACTTCTGTGTTAAGAAAGTGTATCAAATGTATTATTATTTTTAGTCTTTATACTAATGAAACTGTACTATATTTGAATATTGTAAAATGAACTGTGGTTTTCATATATTTGGACGAAAAGTACAGTTGTTTACATATAAATTTATAGTAAATTGAAATAAGCTTTGCAAATGCACAATGTTTAAATTTTAGGCTGATAATATGAAATATGCTTACTTTGTGATAGGGATGAGTATTTATCGATTCGATTTGATTTTCAAGTATATCAATTTGATTTGTTGGTTATCGATTTGTAGATATACTGAATCATTACAGTACTATTTAGTAATTTATATTTATCTCTCAAGAGCTGTCAATATAGATCAGCCAAATCCATCCAAGTTTGCATATACAGACTTTGGAGTTTGATGGGTTACAGTAGACTGACCCATTATTTTGATGGGCTGGAAAACATCAAACTCATCCATCACTACGTGGGGTACGGATCACGCCGGGCCAGTCCAATTTATATTTTTGAAAAAAATATTTTATATAATTTTTAAATATAAATTCTAATTTTAAAATATTGATAAATATAATCATTTCATTTTGGAGGAAAAAACCTGATATTATAAATAAAATTATTAAGTTTCGTTGAATTTATAGATGGAATCGTAGCTCCGCCCCTCCTTCCTATTCAATTATTTTGTATGTTGGTTGACTTTGATCTTTTATCATATGTGTGTTTGACATTTACATGTCGATTGTTTATGAGTATTGGCTCAGAAGCTCAATTATATATTATTTGCTTGAATATTATTGGTGTTAAATCAATTTCTGTTAAAAAAAGTTTAGGATGGCTTTCAATAGCCAACAAGTTCCTAAGCATGTGTCCCAAGGAAAAGGCAGAGATAGAGAGTGCCTCACGGATTTATACTCTTATGGCTCGCGCCAGACATGATTAGGTGTGTTGTGAGTCCTTATGCTCGAGCGCATTTTCTTGCCTTTCTGCGGAAGCAATTCCCTGTTTCGGTTGCGGGTAAGCTTCACTACTTACTACTTGTTCAATTAATTATAAATTACTTACAACTTGTTCAATTAACTATTACATATATAGTAAGTGCAATAACATTTTGTATTGAGAGCTTTCAATTTCCATTAATACGTGCGTAATAAGTTGACAATATTCAATTTTAAAATATATTAATTGATAAACTACGTAATTTCCTATAAATTATAATCAATCAATCCACCCCCTCCACACAATAAATAAATAAATAAAGTTTTGTCAATTTCAATTATACAACTATACAAGTACCTGAAAAAGTCAACAAAGGGACTCATAAAGGATTGAGACATGCTTAATTAGTTCTTGTTCATCCATTTTATTGCTTATTGGAGCCAATAATTAATCAAATCACAAGTTACTATGGAGGAAATACCAGAAATTGAAGGAATTCGATCAACTTCGTTAAGGATCAATGATTGTCCATCACCATTACCATCCGCTATTACTACTTCTGCTACTCCTCAAAAACACTTAAAATGCTTTATGAGCGTACATTTCGTGCAAAAGGTACTCTCACTTCACAAAATTGATCTTAATGATTGAATTTGAGTCTTGATTTTGAAGTTACCTCTAGAGTGTCAGATGAGCAGGTTGAGTCAATTTCGAGTAATTTGATCAATAAATGGTCATGTTTGAACCTTTCAAAGTTTGCTCGAATCAAAATGGAATTATTCAAGATTTTGGATCCATGAACCATTGTCTGATCATCTATTATGTTGAATTGTATAATCATATCATTTAAACGCGAAAAACATTGTTCTTGTAGTTGATAGCAGAGTTCGTGGGAACCTACATGTTGATATTTGCTGGTTGTGCTGCTATAATTTTGAATATAAACAAGAACAACGTTGTCACACTACCTGGAATCGCGTCTGTTTGGGGACTTGTTGTCATGGTTTTAATTTACTCTGTTGGACATGTCTCCGGTGCACATTTTAACCCTGCTGTAACAATTGCATTTGCCACAAGCAAAATGTTTCCATGGATTCAGGTAAAACAGAACAAACGTATTAATATCATCATATCGTTTAATATTATTGTTGTTGTTGATGATGATATTGAATTATATTATTGTGTAGGTTCCAGCTTATATTTTGGTACAAGTCGTGGGATCCATTCTCGCGAGTGGATCCCTTCGACTAATATTTAATGGCAAAGAAGATCAATTTGTAGGAACAGTTCCAGCAGGAACAAATTTACAAGCTTTGATACTTGAGTTTATTGCCACATTTTACCTAATGTTTGTCATTGCTGGTGTTGCTACTGATGATCGAGCTGTTAGTTTCATTTCGCGATCAAAGTTTTTTTTTTTTTTTTTACACTATCAATATAATTTAACGTATACTGTGTTAAATTAAGTGTATGTTATTATTTGGAATTTGATGCAGATGAAACATTTATCTGGTGTTGCAATTGGAGCCACTGTTTCACTTGATATATTGTTCTCTGGGTACTTCTCTTTTCATTTCAAGCTATTATTTTGGTCCCATCATGTTGAAAGTATATTGTATATGACTATTTATAGTACCATATCATATCTAAATTAGTCATTTAGTCTTTGGCTTTTGGTATCTGTGATCATCTGTTGTTTATTATGTTTAGATGATTACAATTTTGTTATTGATGTTACAGTTTCTTGCATAGATATATATTATGCTTTGCTCTCATTTGATGTTAGTTGTTATATTTTTCTTCAATATCATCTTTTCTTTTCATTTCTACTTTGATTTGCTTCACTTGAGTCGATGCGGTAAAACATATGATTTTGTTGAAATACAGACCACTAACAGGGGCATCAATGAACCCAGCAAGAAGTTTGGGACCAGCAATTGTTACAGGTCATTACAAAGGGTTATGGATTTACATTATTGGGCCAACTTTGGGGGCCATTTTTGGTGCTTGGACTTATAATCTTATGAGACTCAAAAATAAGTCTTGGTATGAAATTTATTGAATCTTCATATATTATTGTTCAAAATATTAGATTCTTGAATCCGTAACATTAAAGATCAAACTCATCAAGTTCAAATCCTCTCATATGACTTTGATTGTGTGTTTGAGGGTTAATTTCATGTATGGTTACTGAACTTTTGGTTTTTTCTTATGAAGGGGTGAAGCTGTGAAAGAGCTTTCACATTCACAAAAAGCTATAGAAGTGTCCTCCAAAGACAAAGTTATATGCAATTGTGGTGAAGGGTGGTCATGTGTTGTCTCCAAGACTGAAGAAGCAGAAGTAGGCAACATTTTCTTTGAATGTGCTGAAGGTTGTCTTTGTATTGTTGATGAAACAAATACTCTAAAAAAACATGTATATGTATATGAAAAGACTAAAAGAAGAAAGAGTTACAAAATGCATATTTAAAGGGCTTCAAATCATCATTGTAACACAAAGTGGGATTATTATTACTGTATAATAATACAACGATGACAACGATATACTCAGTTTAGCCCCACAAAGTGGAATTAGTAAACCCTGAAAAAGGCATGTTTCTGCTATCTATGTGTTGTTACCCCCACAAAGCAAGTGATCGACAAGATCTCCGTTAGTGTGCATCTTTGAAATATTACTATCTTTTATTTGAAAATTCTAATTCCGCCACATATTGCTTACCCATGAAGTTACTCTTATGTTGGTGATAAATAAGAGTAGTAAGTGTATTCCTTTAATTTCCTTTGATTGTTTTATCTGAATTTTTGTCTAGCTTCAATATGGTTACTAGAAAATAGTTGATGACACGTCTACTCTGTCCAGTATAAAACAACAGCTATTTATTCCCCACAAAAATTGGACTTTCTGCATCCCTTGATACAATATTGATAGCATGGTCCTTATGAATTTATTGTTAGCATAAAGTACAGAAATTCCATACAGTTGGGGATAATTAGATTTTATTTCAGACATTTTTTTAATTATAAAAATCTCAAATTTTTTATTGCTTTCGGATACATTTCTTGGTTGTCTAATACATTGCAAATGATACATTATGTGATGAGAGAGAGATATCCGAGAGGGGATAACAATGTATCTGAGTTGTTTTATTACTATATATATATAAAGCCATATAGCTTTATTTACCTGTTTGTTTTCTGCTTCGCCTTCCATGTTTCTCTTCCTTCTTTTTCTTTCTTTATTTATTTCGAGTGAATAATATATTAAAATATGTTTCATAGAAAATTCTTTTGAGTGACTAATATATCAATAGATTTGAAACATTAAGAGGAACTCATATCTGAATTTGAGGATTGTTTAGAGGAGATTTGAGTTTGTTAGGATTGAAAAATAAATGGTATGCAATGTATATTTTTATTGTATCAATAATGTATATAGATTTATATACATCTCTAATATATAGTTATACGTTCTCTATATATATATATACTGTTTGTGCAATATTGATACTTCACATATACATATGATCATTTTGTTGAAAATAATTTTGTTGCATATACACATGTCGGCTGTCGCTAATTTTTGGCTATTTTTTAATGTAAGAATTAAGATGCAAAATAACTACTTTATTATATATTTATGAAATTTACCTTTATAATACGTTGCTAAATTTTCTTTTAAAACAATTTGATGATAGTTAACCATATATTATGTCTTGATTTTATAAGTATAGATGGAACACCTATCTAGATCATTAGGAAGTAAAACTACTTTGACAATGTTTTTTTATAAATAACTCACTATAATTTCATTATAAGATAATATTTTAACATAAAAACATTACCTTTAAAAGATATGTTGATTCTAACTAAAATATACTAATATTTTTCTTTTCTTTTAAGAAAAAGTTTGCCAAAGAAAATTTAATCATATGACAAAATGAATAAGCTAGCCATGTTTTGATTAGGTCAAAGTCAAACATGAACATGACTAATTAGTAATTAGGTGACAAATATTTTTTTAACAAGTCTTTAAATTACAAAAAATGATTCCACAAGCCTCTAGAACGTGCTCCCAATTGGGTCTTCACTCGAATAAACCAAAAAAATAAAATAATATTGAAATTGTATATTCAGGTATGTACTAATACTAATAAATATTATTGAATTCTGACGTTTAATTTGATGCACGCAAGTACATAATAATTGTATAAATCGTACATAAAAATAATCGCGATTGTAATATTTTAATAATTGATAATGTTTGCTTATCAAGCTTCAATTGATAGAAATGTGAGCTTATATGAATTTAACGGACTTTTAATTGTTATAAGCAATGAAAATAATTAATATCGCACAATTATTTCATAGAATAATAATATTATTTAGTTAATCATGAGGAAAAATAACGTAAATTTTTTTATCTTTTTTAATATCAATTTTTTGTACACATAGCTTGAACAATCAATTGATATTTTGATCATTGTTGCTTCGCAATAATGAAGAACCTCTACATTATCAACTCACTACTTCAAGTCCAAACAATTATGGAGCGCCCACAATGCCACAAACAAAATGTGTTAACGTTAATTATTCTTGGAGATCCACATTCTGTAATCTAACACTAATTAAAAATGATAGCTTATTTTTGTACCATCTTGACCTAGTTAACTTGGCTTCAGAGCCTAGTAATAGATCACAACAACAATGTATTCTATGGTCAATGTGACCCAATGCTAATTTTTTTAACGTAATAAAAAGTATTATTTTTCACAACAAAAAAAGTCAATTAATATTTTTTATTTTTAATAAAATGTGTAATCTTTCACAACCAAAAACAAGTCAATTAATCTTTTTTTATTTTTAAAATAATAAAATGTGTAGTCTTTCACAACCAAAAAAGTCAATTACTATTTTTTATTTTTAATAAAATTGAAAAGTTATATCCATCAAAGTTCAAATAAACAACAACAATCAATTAATACTTGAATAAACTCTTATCCAAATGTTATACATTTCACATATTTTGATTTTATTTTATTTCAAGGAAAAATAAATAGCACATAATATAAAAATAAAAAGCTAGTAATATTTAAAGACTTCAGTATATATAAGAAGAAAAAAATAATGAATTGTGAAATTCCATCTGTAGGGAAACCCTAATTTCGTCGATTCAGTTTCATTTCAGCCTCGCATTACCTATCTCTCTCTCTTTCTCTCTCTATATTCAGTCCCCAATCTCACTTTCTCTCTCTAAAATTCTCAGAATTCTTCATCGCGACAACGATTCCTCCATCGATCCGTCCCCTCCTCCTTCCGTTAACAGGTATTCCTTTACCGATCTTCCGTAGTTGATTCATTGGTTATTTTTTCCAGTTTTTTTGCTTTAGTTTTTGTTCTTTTGATGTCTGTTTGGGGAATTGGAATTGGTTTTATGTAATTTTTGTTTGATTTTTGACGGCGATGAATTTGGGCGGTGTGTTGATTATAAAGCCATGTAAATTTTAGTGTTCGTGATTAGTGTTGAATAGAATTATCGATATGTGAACATGAATGATACATGGGTAAAGGAGGATGGATGCGGCCAGGGAACGATGGGTTGAGGACTTGGAATCAAACGGATGTAGAGGATTCATTGGATTGAGGGGTTGAGGCGTAGTCGTTGATGTTATGAGACTTTAATGGATACAGAAGATTTAGACACATCTAGTTTGGGATTGAGGCATTTAGGGTTATTTATTGATGTTGATACGCATGGGAATTTGTGTTTTTATGGGGTTGGGATGGGTTTGGTTGCAATTTTGCTTCTGGAATGTCTTTTACATGCTTCTATCAGAAAGCTAGATCTTCTTGTTCTATTTTTCTTTTAGGGCAAAATGTGCACAAGAACAAGATGATGAAAGCCTAAATGATAGTGAGTTACTTGCTTCCATGGTTAGAATTAGATTCTTATTTATCTAGACTCTGCCCTCCCTTGGTTCCATTCATATTCGCGAATGGGTCCAAATATAACACTGTTAAGGATCAGAAATGATGTGACCGTATTGTGCTAAAATAGTTTCAATCATGTTGAGGATCTGAAATGCTTGAATCTCCTGATCATCCAATAAGAAGTGTTCTAATTTTTTCAGATGAACAATTTGAATACCTATCCATTCTAACAACTGATTGCAGAGTTGATCATTCAGACCTTTCAATTCATAGATGTATCTCAGACTTATGAGTGGGGATATTTCTGAAACACAACGACTTCTTGTTGTTGGCAATCAAAATTGTAACGTGGAAGCAATTTTAACATACATAGCAATAGGAAATCATGGGCAATAGTTGGAAAAGCGTTTATAATTTCATACTTTTGACAGACTATGATAGTTTGCCAGATTTCTAATCAGACTAGTGTCTGTTCTTGCATCTTCTTGGATATCAACAGTTGTGTGACTGACTATGTTCTTTATTTTATAAAATATTTCAGTAGGTATTAGCTTTTTTGAATATGAATGATATGTGATACACTTTCGAATATTATTTACTGTTAGGGAGATTATGCTACTTTAGTCAATATCTATGAAAGAAATATTAGAGGTACTTGGTAGAGGAAACACAATTCATCGAATAGCCCACTTTTTGACTCAAGGGTGGTTATAGATTTTGAATGTGGAGACTATTATTTCATAAGACCACACACCCGAAGGTTGTTGTACTAGGACACTTCGACCATACTTGTTTGTATCACATGGACATGCTATTAATTCATAGTTCCACATTTTAAAGGAAAAAACCAAATTGTTGAGTCAGGTTCATTCACTTATGCAATTACTGATGTATAAGATATAAATTTTGGATGGTGATTCAGTTGAGATCAAGGATGGGAATTTGGATTTTGCTGCTTGAAGATGTTTGTTTGTTCTAACCAACCAGAGGAACTAAACCTAAGACAGTTAATATACAGTTTTCTGCATGACCGAAAAGCCAGTCATATGTGTACTGTAGAAGGGTAGAGGGTGGACCCGTTATCCCTGAATTTCAAAGAATGTGGTTGGCCCCAGAGAAAATATCTATCATAAAAAAAAGAAAAAGAATGATGCAACATACTGTACAATGTCAATTTCAACATGATCAAGGGATGAGGTTTGTAGTAGATTTCTTCCATTTCAGCTCTTAGAAGTCAAGAACATGAAAGTGATTGATTAGCGAAATAGTGTTGGATGCACTGATATTAGGATTACCTGGATAGGCACTCCTTTTATATTAATTAGTGATACTTTTTTCTATTAATTTTCCTTGGGCTTTGGCCTCTGATAGAATGAGGCTTACTTCCTTCATTAGCTATACTGTCTGTCTGCTTTTGCTCTCTAACTGCTGCAACATTAGAATCTGTCTCCTTGTTGTATAACTAGACTTCCTGCAGTATTCTTCATTAGCTTTTTTGCATGTTAAACGAATTGCACAAGACATGCAATAGTAACATATATTTACCTTTCTCTCAGAGTTCGAGTTTGTATACATGTCTCCTCTTTGTATGGGAGTTTAATCAATGCGTTGCATTACATCATTATCAACTTATTAAGGTTTAACTTTTTCAGGAATTAAATGAATTGTCTTAACAGATAAAAGTGTGTCCATGTTCATCTATAGTTATCCTTTGCTTCCTTGTCCGTCAGTTGATACTGAGATGTGCACATCCAGCCTAGGAAATTAAGAACTTTAGTTTTTTGAATATTCTCACATCCGTGTCATTGATGTTATTATGTAACTTGTTAGTTCTTCCTCTCTCTTAAGGGTATGTGCAGACTTACTTCTATTGTTCACTTTTTTGGTAGAAAGACATTTTCTTCTTAAAACTTAATATTGTAAAATTTTATTGATGAAGAGTCTCTAAACAGTTTGTGCTATAAGTTTGCAGCAGTTGCTTACTCTATGCTTTCTTCTCTGCTGTAGATTTTCGAATTAGAAGCAGTAGCAATGTCTCCAGCATCTAGGTCCAAGTCAAAGGACAAAAAGGGTGGCAAGGAACCACCCAAAGCTGCTTCAAAGCCTTCAAGTGTAAATGCAGGTGCTACTACTCCGACTAGTGGATACAATCCTCTTTTAGGAACATTCCATACAATTGAGACAGCTCCTGTGACTTCAAATGCTGCTCTTCATGTGAACGGTCGTTTCAGAAATATTGACGAGACAGATGACCATAGTGGGCACTCACTTGGACCTAGCAGCGAGTATGATTCTGTTTCCAATAATGGTAGCTGGTCTGGTGAGTCAGAGGACCATAAAGAGAAAATGTCTAATCCCCCTCCCCGGGCAGAGACAGTAGTACCTGGCTCTGATAACGACAAAAGGGAAAAAATCCGTCAGAAAAATGAGAAGAAGCATCAACGTCAAAAGGAGAGACGAGCTCAAGAATTGCATGAAAAGTGCAGTGGTTATCTGATGTCAAGAAAGCTGGAAGCACTTGCCCAGCAGCTTGTGGCTATGGGATTCTCTTCAGAACGAGCTACAATGGCTCTTATCTTAAATGAAGGCAGAGTAGAAGAATCAGTCTCATGGTTATTTGAAGGTGGTGAAGAAGCAGATAAACTTAAGGAGCATAATCTTGATGGTGGGGGTAATTTGAAAATTGACATTTCAGAAGAGCTTGCTCGCATTACAGACATGGAAAATAAGCACAAGTGTTCCAAGCAGGAAGTTGAAAGAGCCTTAGTTGCCTGCGAGGGTGATCTTGAGAAGGCTGAAGAGACTTTGAGGTCACAAAAACAGGAAGCACATTCTGCGCCATCTAAGCCTGAAGAAAGTGGTGATCCTCCTACCTTGGGCATTGGCAAGCTTCCAAATACCACCACCCAGAACTTACTAAGAGCACCTGTAAAACCTTCACCCAACATGATATTGCCTAAAAGGGATGATAGAGACTTCAATTATACTAAAGTTGCAGCCACATCAGGATCTTCTGCAGAGAATGGAAGCAAAAGTATACAATCACTTAAAAGGGTTCAGCCAAAATTGGAGTGGGCCAAGCCACCACAAATGGCAGTGCCTGCTGACAAAAGGTGGCTAAATGCAGGATCAAATCCTTCTGTTTCCTATTCTTTGGCATCTCCTTTGCAGGCATCAACCCAATCATCCAAGACGGAAGCTCGTTACATTGCTGTAGGAAATGAATTGAAGAATCTACAGCTAGGAACTGTGAGAGAACCAGTTATAGTTATGCAACGATCCAATCAATCATTTAATCCTAAGCAGACTCCCACCTCAACTTTAAGCTCTTCTCCGCCAGGAAGTACAGCAGGATGGGTTCCTTACACTGTTGAGACAGTGAAACCCAATGGACCGATGCCACATATTCCTGGCACAAGAAGCCTGAGCCCAAATGGTGTCAGCACAAACCAGTTGTACAGCCAACTTCAGTATCAACAACACCAGCAGCCACAACAATTTGTTTCTAGCAACGGCCCACTTGAATCGCCAGGAACAAGCCGGGGTAATAATTTGTGGAGTAGAACAGGTGCTTTGCAGACACAAACCCTTTCTGCAGCTTCCTCACTTGGACTCTTCTCTGGGTTTGGCACCAATGGTCTGTCTGGGTCATCGTCTCCGGTTGATTGGAACAGTGGTGGCGGCTCAATGGAACAGCTAGATTACACTAACATAGACTGGAGTTTAGATCGTGGGTCTTCATCTTCAAGAGCAGGTGGCATGTGGCCAGGAATGAACCCTTTGATGCAAAACAATGCACGTACATATGATTCATTTACCCCTGGACTCGGTGTTACATCTGCCATGAGACCTGCTCTGTCGAATGGTGGTGGTGTCTCGATACCTGGGCTTCAGGAACGAGCTGCAACAGCAGAAACATCTACTGGTGGTTCTCGGGAGTGGACTTCTCCCTTTGAAGAGAAAGATCTTTTTAGCTTACCAAGACAGTTCGTTTCTTCTCCCTCCCTGTAGGGTTGATAGGAGAGGATTTGAAATGAAATAAACGAGAGAAAAAATGGAAGAGACCAGTAAATGTGCTTGAATTTGATGTTGGTTCTTATATGATGCTATTTCCCTGTTTGTTGATGTTTGTGAGATCCATCTTGGTGGTAGAGCATCCCAGTCCTTTAGTTTACTCTTTGGAATTAGTCTATATACCCCCCCCCCCCCCCCACCCCCCCCCCCCCCCCACCCCCC
>NW_006239264.1:602247-617061 GCF_000226075.1 Solanum tuberosum | reverse complement strand
ATTCCCTCTTTACCCCCCCCCCCTCCCCAACCACCCACGCCACCCAATCCCAAGAGGAAAAAAAAGGTGGAAAATTCCTCCTAATACTGCAGGGGAAAGCCTTAACGAACACAGAAACATTGATGGTGTGTTACATCAATCCTGCACCCATTAATGAAATTTTATATTAAAAAAAGTGCGTGCGACTTTTCAACAAGTTGATCGATTTTTCTGTTGAAAAAAACAAATATTAACATCATATTTAGCAATTTAACCTAATGAGTTGCTATTGAAGTGAAATAGGATCATATTTATTTATTTGCAGTAAGAAGAAAATTAGTAGCCACATTAGGAATGGAAGACTAGTCCCAGTCCCACTACATTGGTTATCATAAGCATCTATTTACAAAGTAAAAGGTAAGGTCTGTGTGCACCTCACCCTCTCCATACTCTGTATGTTGTTATTGAGAAAGGCAAGCTTCTTAGGTTGGCAATTATATATGGAGTAAGAATCTGTCCCACAATTCGTCATCATATGTAGTGCTGTTCTTCTTCATAACAAAAGTCTCCATTAATAGGTATAGCGAATTCAAGAAGTTGCTTGTCATGCTCGAATACACACATTTCTTGTTCATTCAAATTAACAAGTGCTTCAATTCCTCCATCATATGTCCTCATCAAGATAATAAACTTGTTCCGTGGACCCTTTGCAAAGCTTGCTCTAATAGGCTTCCCAAATCCAAAATCTAAATCTTGTAAGAATGGGAACTTACATACGCTACTCGAAATGTAAAGATCACATTTCCTTTTATGGAATGGCTCCTCCCCTGTTCTATATGCATCTAACATCTCCATAACATATTCATTTTCTTCAAGAATATTTCTTGTGGAGAGGATGTTTCGCCTTTCTTATATCAGTTACTAATTTTGACAACTTAAGTTCTTCCTCTTTCTCGTATAATGGTGAGGAGATTACCTATAGAGTTAGGAGGTGATATTATTTCTCGTAAATCAAAGAACTGAGATAGCTTGAATGAACCTGAATTAACAATGGTGGCAGAAGATGCAACACATTTGTAGATAATTGCATTCACGGCCTCGTTGCTAGTTACATTTTGCACGCCAATTGACGATTTTAATGCACTTAGCTTTGTGCTAGAGAAAATAAACCGCTTTTGGACACATTTGTCCATGTCTGATCCAATAACAGGGGAAACCAATGGACTAATTGGCGATGGCACAATGGAGTCCTCTACGAAATAAGGAGATGGGTTTGCATTTGAACTTCGAGTTAATGCAGCCCAATCTCTCAAGAAGAAATAGGCACTACTTCCATCTCCTATTTTGTGCGACAAGCAAACACTGAGTGCTATTCCTCCACAATCAAAATGGCTTAATTGAGGCTACAATTAAGGCGCAATCAACGCCATTTGCCCAAGGTACACCTTGAGGAAATGTCAAATCTTTGATATTTGAATCAACAACTTTGCCCATTGGAGAATTGATTTGGACTTGTAATAACTCAGCACCATGGTCATCACACTCAATAGTAGCATTGTCTTTTAGACTTCCAGCCCATGGATAGTAATAACTTGATGTTTTTGACAAAGAGTTTGATAGTTGCTTAGGCCCATTTGGGATGACATTAACTTGATTTTTGGGGTAGAAGAAAACAAAAGGCATATAGAAGTGAGTGAGGCATTGATCTAAAATGGAAAGTTTGTGCCATCTTTGAGTAGATGGGTTGGGAGTGATGATTTTCTTGGAAATTATTGATATCATTCTTCACCTTTTCTTATCACTCCATTACAACTAAGCTAGCTATATATATACACACACATGAGGCCTTAAATACCAAAAGGAATAGAAAAATTGGCATAGCATATGAAGTTGATCGTAGGTGTAATAGGACTCATAGCTAGTTACTGCATGCTATCGTATATTGAGGTGTTCCCCACTAGTTGTTTAAATGATGCAAGTCAGGCCTGGTGTCCATTCAGAAAGATGAAGTGCGAAAAAGTCTAAATAGGGGTTAAAATTTTGCATCTCATTGGGCACGCAAAACAAATAACCCATTCAATTTTAGTTAGAAAGAATGACAAAGTCCATCCGAATTTGGAACCATCCAATGAAGAATAAGAGGAGAGCAAAGCGAACTAATTTTATTTTATTTTTGGTAGAAAGTTAGGTACATTTCTACCAAAAAATATATTAGGTCCATATCTTTAATTACTGTGCTGACCAAATCCTTATGACAGATATATTCAATTCAATTAACATTGAGGACGATCTAATAAGAGGGGGTAAATAGAGTTATGTCTAATTTTTATCTAAGAGATGGACCAGATTATTTTATTCATTTTCCAAGACTACAGGGCAAAGCCTGAACGAACACAGAATCATTGATGGTGTGTTACATGGATCCTGCACCCGTTAAACGCGTACCCTTAAAAAGATGATTGATCTCTCTGTTGAAAAAAAAAACAAAGATTAATCTTAGAGTTAAACATCATATTTAGCTATTTAACCTTATAAGTCGCTATTAAAGTGAAATTGCATCAAATTTTATTCGTTTGCTGTAAGAAGAATACAGTGGAACGGAAAACTTGTCCCAGTTCCACAACATTCGTTATTATAAAACATCTATCCGACAAAGGTAGAGGTAAAGTCTGTGTTACACCTTACTGTCCCCAGACCAGACGAGGTATGTTGTTATTGTTGAGAAATAAACAAGACAAGGAAATGATAATCTGCATTGGGAATTATATATGGAGTAGGAATTTGTCCCACAATTCGTCATCGTGTGTAGTGCTGTTCTTCTTCATAACAAAAGTCTCCATCAATAGGACTAGCAAATTCAACAAGTTGCTTGTCATGCTCGAACACAGACATTTGATGTTCATTCAAGTTAACAAAAGCTTCAATTCCTCCATCAAATGTCTTCATCAAGTAAATAGACCCTTTGCAGTGCATGATCTAATAGGCTTCCCAAATCCAAAATCTAAATCTTGTAAGAATGGGAACTTACATAAGCTACTCGAAAAGTACAAATCACATTTCCTTTTATAGAATGGAGACGAGATTTCCTATGGGGTTTGGTGGTAGTGGAGGTGACATTATTCCTCGTAAATCAGAGGATTGGACCAACTGAGATTGCTTGAACGAGCCCGAGTTAACGATGATAGAAGAAGATGCAGCACATTTGTAGAGAGGTGCATTCACGGCCTCGTTGCTCGTTACATCTTGCACCCCAATTGACGATTTTAATGCACTTAACTTTGTACTAGAGAAAATAAACCTCTTTTGGACACATTTGTCCATGTCTGATCCAATAACAGGGGAAACCAATGGACCAATTGGCGATGGTACAATGGAGTCCTCCACGAAATAAGGAGATGGAGTTGTATTTGAACTTCGAGTTAATGCAGCCCAATCTCTCAAGAAGAAATAGGCACTACTTCCATCTCCTATTTTGTGCGACAAGCAAACACTGAGTTCCTGATGTGGTTATTAATTTTCTTGTTACTGCAAATGAATAAATTTGATGCAATTTTACTTTAATAGCGACTCATAAGGTTAAATATCTAAATATGATGTTACAGAGTAAACTAAGGGACTAGGATGCGTTACCAAACATTGCATAATTGATACCATATTCAATATTATTACTATTATACACCCTGCCAAAAGACCTAAGTGCTTATTTCTTCTATCTTTAAATAATCCAAATGGTTTTGAAGAATATTATCTAACAATACAGTTGGGGATGTAGCTCAAATGGTAGAGCGCTCGCTTTGCATGCGAGAGGCACAGGGTTCGATCCCCTGCATCTCCAACATTTTGTTTTTTTGTTGATAAAACAATATAAAATGTGAAAGTTGTTAATTAAAACAGATCCACATGATATAAAGCCTAATATTCAAGATCTATTTTCTTATAAGGTTTCACAATCAAGTTCATCGATTACACGAAGCACTATATACGTAAAGAATAATTTTTCGTCAAATGGGGTTTGAACCCATTACTCTCACTTGGGTTCGTCCCAGTTAATCCATGGCATTGCATTGCTATAGCTTTCGTTATGCAAAGCGAACTTTGAGATTAAATTACTTGTAGTTTCATCTATCGCAAGTTGAAATTCCTTCATTTTTGCAAATAACTTCACACAATTAATGATTTTTTTCGACAAAGACGTCTTACAAATTACAAAATTAATTAAACATAAGAATATATTAAAAGGAAAAAATTAATCATAATACTTTATTTATTTTTAAACAATGATTAGGTTATAAAAAATGTTACCAAAAAACTATTAAAAATAAGAAATTTGCACGATTTTTAAGAAAATGATATTTATCAGATTATTACATACCCACCACATCCAGCGCTCCTTATTTCAAAGCTAAAAAATGTAAAAATTTGACCGTTAAAAGTACGTTGCGCACAGTATAAAAACTCTCAAATTAACCCTTCTCTTTCCATTCACAATCTGTGAAAACAAAAAAAAATATAAAATCTTCAACTTCTTCAAGAAGAAGACATTGAAATGGCTAACAGAGACGCAGTTCCAAAAATTTTACCCAAAGGTGAGGAAAAAGATCGTCTTTTTCGACACCCCAAATTCCCAATTTACTAGTTGTTTGTTGTTGGTTTTTCATTTTCTTGGATTAGTATTGAAAGAATTTAATTGGGGTTTATGTTAATGCAGTTTTCTTTGAGTGAATCATGATGAGTATTGATGTTTCTTGGGTGTTTTTCATTTGTTTAATACATGTTGATATGAGCTGATTGTTTAGATTCTTGATCACTGCTAATGAAATTCTGGAGAGTTGTTAAAGCTGTATTTCCCCCTTTTTTTATGATTCATTTTATTTTCTTGATCACATTGCTATTCCAAGTCCGAATAAAGAAGAAAGATTATGTTTATACATATTTCTGCCTTCTCTAGCTGCGATAACATACAACAATTATCGCCATTTCCCTGTTCATTTAACTGTTTTTAGGCTTGTTCACTGTCATTATAGAACTCATTTCTTGGCCAAGGTTTTCCTTGTTTAGAATCTTTACTGATATGTGAGTTTGAACTATTTAGTAGTAGGAGGGGGAGAGGTTAAGAAGAAGAATGGCCTAGCAGATGGAAGAACTAGGCGTGCTTTGGGAGATATTGGAAACCTTGTCACTGGTCCTGCAATTGGAGCAAAGCCTCAAACTAAGGTTTCTCGACCCATCACTAGGTAGAATTCAGTCACACTTTACAAACAACTCGACATTTTTATGCATTTTGGTTTATCTTGTATAGCTGATCCCAATTTCTTGGGATTGAGGCGTAGTTGTTGCTGTTGGTTTTATATTGTATACGCTCGTGTAACTTGAATGAGAACTTTCACTATTCAGGAGGTCTGCTGCACAGTTGATAGTTAAGGGACAAGAACCACTGCAGAAGAACAAGGTAATTTCCTCGTTATCTGTGTGAATAATAGTTCTTGAAAAAATTTTCCTATTGGGAGTAATATTTTTCTGATTTTAAAAGATGGGGTTAAGATGCTTTACTGTACTTAGTTCTTGAAGAACCCCTTTTTCCAATTGGCTTGTTGTTGTGGTTTGTTTGTAGACGAAGCCTCTTGTAACTAAAGGAGTTGCAGCAAGAAAAGTTGGTGTTCCAGCAAAACCAGAAGCTAATAAAAAGGATTCTGTCAAAGCGAAAGCTGGAACAATTAGTGTTATATGCCCTGATGAGGATGTGAAAACCATTGAAAAGATCACCTTGAAAGAAAGAAAAGTAAGGAAGAGTGGAAAGACTCTAACTTCTATCCTAACTGCGCGAAGCAAGGTTGTCTTTTTACCTCTTCCCTTTGCTGAAAATGTAGTAAGTTAGATCAGTATATAAGTGTAATTGACCAATTATCTTTTAGGCTGCTTGTGGACTCTCCAACAAACCAAGAACACAGATTGTTGATATTGATGCTGCTGATGTTGATAATCACTTGGCTGGTGTTGAATATGTTGAGGATATTTACAAATTCTATAAGCTCACAGAGGTATGGTGAAAACTTCTGTCTCCTGTGTTCACTTTAATGTAACGAAATGGTTTTGTGACTTTATTGTAATAGTGGAAAAAGTTCAGTTACCATTCGTGAAGTTGATCTTGTTTTTTGATGATTTGGCTGATTCAGGACGAAAATCGACCATGTGATTACATGGATTCACAGCCAGAGATCAATGACAGGGTGAGAGCAATTCTTGTGGACTGGCTGATAGAAGCACACAAAAGGTTTGAGCTGAGGCCTGAAAGCCTGTATCTCACAGTCAACATAATGGACCGTTTCCTGTCAGAAGAGACTGTTCCTAGAAGGGAACTTCAGTTACTATGCATCAGCTCAATGCTTATTGCCTGCAAATATGAAGAGATTTGGGCTCCAGAGGTATAAAAATTCAGTATTCTCAAAATGTGTTAAATCTGTTTAGTTCAAATTTATCATAATCTCTGATTATATGTTATGTTTGTCTCTGCAGGTTAATGACTTCCTAACAATAACAGACAATGCTTATGTCAGGGATCAGATACTTCTGATGGAGAAAGTAATTTTGGGAAAGCTGGAGTGGTATTTAACTGTCCCAACGCCATACGTCTTTCTGGTTCGTTACATTAAAGCTGCAGTTCCATCTGATCAGGAGGTATTGTTTTATTCTCAATGTGAATTTGCTGCTACTTAAGCAGATAAAGACAGCTGGTTTAGCTGATTATACGTGCCCTCTTTGTTGTTTTATAGATGGAGAACATGACATTTTTCTTGGCTGAGCTCGGGCTGATGAACTACACTACCGTGATATCCTACTGTCCATCAAAGTTTGCTGCTTCTGCTGTTTATGCTGCTCGTAGTACTCTCAACAAGAGCCCTCGATGGACTGACACTCTGAAGCACCACACTGGCTACTCAGAAGACCAGCTGAGGTAAAGAAAAAGTTGAAGCACTTGTCATTTAGGATTGGTAACTCTACAAATTATGAACTAATTGTGTTGTGTATGTATTGTTTGAAACAGGGAATGTGCAAAACAATTAGTTAGCTTCCACTCTGGTGCTGCTGAAAACAAGCTGAAGGCAGTTTTTAGGAAGTTTTCTAGTCCAGATAGAGGTGCTGTTGCCCTCTTGCCCCCTGCAAGAGATGTTCATATAGGAAGTTCTTGAACAAAGATTGTGAAAATGTGTGAAGTCAGATCATGTCAAACTTTCTGATCTCTTATTTTGAAGTCTGAAAAATTCATACTTTTATATGATTTACTTACTAGTAAAGTCATTCCCTTTTAACATTGTATGGTTCTTGTGAATATTTGAATGTTGAGTGAGTTTTATCCATTAGTGTTAATTGTACCACTTCTATTCTTTGGCTCACTCACTGTGTGCATAAATTTTCCTAGCCTTAAGCTCTTTATTCTTTGTCATGAAAATATGCAGTAGCTCTATACACGCGGTAGCAGCCTTCTTAAACTTCATGGCAAACATTCCTGAGGAGAAGTCCGTCTAATCATGACAGTAAAAAGTAGTTCGGTGTATATTACAATGTATGAATCATTCAACAAGTGTTATTGTTGTCAGGGGAAATAGGCAAAAAGAACTCGAGAATGTAGATTGAGAATGCCTAAGCTATAAATAAGAGCAAACTTGTGGAGTTTAGGCGCGCAACCCAAGGGAATGTAGGCAGTCTACCCTGATGTAAGCATCAATGGCTAATTCCACGGATCAAACCCCGTGGTTTAATAGGTGACATGGAGACAACTTTACGTTTCTCTAAGGCTCCCCCTTCCGTTAGAGGCATAAGCAATCATGATGAGTTAAATGGGAGCACAATTAAATCGTATGTACACTTACAAGAAACTGCCTTCAGCTATAAATCTGATGTGCCAGAGCATGTTATAGTTGGTATTGCACACACAACAAAGAGGAATGAATTAACCATTTCTTAGTTTTCGGGTTTGTTTAAAAGTGAAGGATTTGAATGAAATACAATATGTGCCTCAGAACCTACAAGAATCTGCAGACTCGTCATTGACTTTAACCTTCGTCCCACAGCAGCTCTTTCTCTCGTGTGCCTCCACTTTCTTTTTACCAGAGCAAGCTCCGCCTTGATCATGTGATGCCTTCCCAAGATCTGGCATCCTCTCGATAAACTCTTTATTCTCTTTCCACACCTCTCCATTTGTATATACCTCTTTCTTCCATATCGGAACTGATGCTTTAAGCTCATCAATCAGAAACTTGCAAGCATCCAATGCATCTGCTCGATGGACAGATGAGATTGCAACAAATACACTAGTCTCTCCAACAGGAACAGTACCCAAGCAGTGAGCAACTGCTATCGAGTGGATATCCCATGATGATCGGGCAGAAGAACAGAGAGATTTAAGACAACGTATTGCCATTGGAACATATGCTTCATACTGTAGCTCTAACACTTCTTTACCATCAAATGTATCACGCGTTGTACCTGCAAATGTTGCTATAGCTCCACATTTGGGAGAACTAACATAACCAATATATTTATTGAAGTCTATTGGGCTATTCGCCAAGATCTCAATGAGATTTCTATCTTCATCAGCCATTTGAATCACCTGTAATTCCGATAAAACGCTTCAAAACAAAAACAACTAGGATTCAATTCCAAACAAGTCGGGGGTCGGTAATATGAATTCTCATTATCCATGTCGTGCTATTTAACCTCATCTCAACTCCAAAAAGTTTTGCTTATGAGAACTAGAAATAACTAACATTCACACACTTCCTTCTTCACATTTTAAACGAAACTATATCAAAGCAAAATCAAATAAGATTCATACGATCAAATTAAACGAGAAGGGATTAGACCGGACAACACCAGTAGATTGAGTTTCATGTAAGTATAGACTATAATTATCCAACTATACCCTTTAAACAATCAACGTCAACTCATGATCTTGGATTATAATTCTCAAAGACCACTTCCATAAACTCCTAAATCCAATAAATTGCAGTTCACTCCTTCCGTCCCAATTGATGTGACACTTTTTGCTTATCTATAGTCAATTTAACTAGTCTTTGTTAAAATACTCAAAACTAAAGCAACAGGTTTGCCTTCTGGGTCGAGCTCGTCGCACCAGGCTTGCCTAGTGCGGGTTACCTCTCCTATGTGGCTTCCGAGCTATTGCATAGGAGCGGGGTTTTTACCCTGTGAGCACCCAAAGGGTAACGGCTGCGGGTTTTCCTTGTCATAAAAAAAAAACTATACTAACAAAATACATTTTATATGTTTGTTGGTGAAATTCACATTGTTTAAATCTCGAGAAGCAAAAAGTGTCACGTAAATTGAGACAGAATAGTCATGGTATTCAAAATAGTAGTAATTATCAGTGATGTTGATATCTTTTACAAATCAATTAGTATCAAGTCAACTCATGGCCAAATCACTTGAGATTATACGGAAAACTTTATTTAATTGATTTCAAATACAAGGATTTTGAGATAATTAAAAATTATAATCATGATTAATCGAAATTAAAGATTGAATCTTTGAAAACTTACCTATACAATGAAGCGGCTGGCTCGCGGCTGGTGACTGGTTGTTGAACCGCAGCTTTGGAGCTTTATCTTTTTGTGATTGCAGAGTAGAAGTTGACAATTTTTGGAAGAGACAATTGACAAAACTGGTCCCTTAATTTTTGTAAGTAAGTTCAACATAGTTCCTTAAGTATCAATTCAGCAAGTTTGATCCTTTAAATTTGTTAAAATGAGTAAAATTTTGATTTAATTATCATATAGATATTGTGAAAAACTTTTCTTTTTCTTCACTGAATTTATTTATAGGTTCAATTAATTTACAAGTATCCTTACTAGTCATTACACACTCTATATATATTCAAAATCATGTTCATAAAAATAAGTTATGTTTAACTTGGTGCTTATATTGTTAAATCTAGTTCAATAAATTAAACAACATACATTTATCGAGTAATATATAATTTATCTATATTGCTACACAAATAAATAAAAAAACTTTTTACTTAGTGTGTAGCATTTTTTGCTTTAAAAAGTTATTTATAAAAAATAATATAATATGTATATATAATTTCTTGATCCGATTTTCTTTAATTCTTTTAACAAAATTAATATTATTTAAATTGATTTCTATCCAAATTGTGTATACCTCTCTCATGAGAATCATGGTTTTTGCTATTGCACTTTTTTTTCTTTTTGACAACATAAAAGTATACACCTATAAAATATTGTTTATAGGAAAATAAATATAGCATTCACTGTTTTCACTGTTCTTCAAGTCCCAAATATCAATTGTGCCTTCTTCTTTTTTTTTCCTTTTTCAGATTCCATAACTCTTTTCTTGAATTTAGAGTCATCCAAACTGCTTGCTTTTCTTCTTATTCCCATAATTACCGATTCTTGATTTGATCTTCGTTTAATTTAAGCAAAACCCTAGTATTTTCTAGCTGAATTATCGGGAATTTGGAAGGAATTGAATCAGGGAAAAAAGAAAAAATTCAATTGAAGATCAGTTAGTTAGAGATGGCAATAGCTGCACCAGAACAGCTTAATCTTACGGAAGTTCCAACTTGGGGGTCTAGGACCGTTGATTGTTTCGAGAAATTGGAGCAGATTGGTGAAGGCACTTATGGGTTAGTTCTTGTATTTTGAATTATGTATTTTGCTTGTAGTGTGTGCGCTTTTACGAGTCGAGGAAACAGTCTTACTTTGGGTTTGTTGTTGTTGTTGTAGTGTGTGTTAAAGACTTAAAGTTATCATTTTTTTTGTTTAAAAAAACATTTTATTGAAAGTTGGGATGAATGGGTCTGAATAGAACGGAATGAATACACGGGGTTTATATATGTAGACCTCAATTATATACATGAGATCCTGTGTATTTCATAGCTTGTAGTAAGAGAATTTATGGATTAGGACTCTGTTTGCTGAAAGTTATAGTCTCGGGCTACGTTTGACCTTCCACGTGTATTCGTTTATCCAGAATTAATTGAAAATTTGAAACTTTATGTGGAAAATTTAAGTTAGCAAATAGAAGACATTTGGTGTTTGTGAGCGCCTATGATGCTCAGACTCTTCAAAAATGTAGTTGGGTGTGTCGGATCCTCCAAAAAGTAGTGCATTTTGGAGGATCTGACATGGGTGCGGCAACAATTTTGGAGAGTCCAAGGAATGCAGGTGAGCTCAAAAGTTAGTAGAGCAGTATTTTAGCTTATAGAATGACGGAAAAAGAGAAATTTAGTATAAAGGTCTCATTTTTTTTGGCTTATAGTGTTGAAGACAAAAATTTCAGCTTAAAGTTCTCAGCTTTTTGTATCTCATCAAAAGAGTAGATTTGTTTAAAGGTCTCATTTTTTTTGGCTTGTAGTGTCGAAGACAAATTTCAGGTCAAAGTTCTCAACTTTTTGTATCTCATCAAAAGAGTAATTCATCTTTTTTATAAGTAACTGGAGGGGTAACTCAGAATCTGTCTTAAACTATCTACGTCATTGTCTATTTTGCAACTTACACCAAAATGCTGAAAGAGAGACTGTTATACTTCAACTCATATACTCTCCTTCTATCGTCTGAAACATCTTTAGTTCCTTCATTTCCGTACTGATCACCATATACATGCTGGGATGGTTTCCCAAATCCTCTTCTTGCCTTTTCCAACTCTTTTTCTTGTCCAGCCTTATAAGGGTTCCTTCACTGATCTTGGCATAACCCCCTTCACATAACAAATGCTCAGAATCATCTGCCATAACCATATCACTGCAGGGCAATGTATGGGTCATAAATTTTGTTTTGACTGTTCTGGAAGAGAAGTTTGTTATTGACAAGTGTATAGGTGGGAACATGTACTTTGATGTGTTATACTGTGCTTCTGAAAGTGGATATGATTTTAATACAAATCAAAAGGCAAACATGGTTATTAGATTCTAAATGGAGGGAGTAGTTAGTTGATCCATTTTTGTGGTCTGAACTGTAACTGTAGAAAAAGGATGACTACCTTAACTGGTGCTCAACAATTTGTTCATTAGATGTACAACTGTTAATGTGGCATATCTTTTACCTTGCAGTCAAGTGTACATGGCAAAAGAAATTAGAACGGGGGAAATTGTTGCTTTGAAAAAGATACGCATGGACAATGAAAGAGAAGGGGTGAGCTTCTTATTTTAAATATGATTTGCATTTTGTTAGTTCTTTCAAACTCTTCTCACTGAAGCTTTTCGTAACAGTTTCCAATAACTGCTATACGTGAGATTAAAATCTTAAAGAAGCTGCACCATGAAAATGTCATTGACCTGAAAGAGATTGTAACATCTCCAGGTAAGAGTTGAATAATATATACATGCTTTCATATTGTGTCATTTTTATTATTTACTAATGGTCCCCTTTTACGCTAAACTTAAAAAACACATAAAAGTTACTTAACTTTTTTCCTTCTTACGTGCCCTTTGTGGTTTTCCTTCAGTAATGAAAAAAATCGTTCAAAAGTTTCTGTCTTGCAATTGCATTGCCAGCAAGATTTTTTTACCTTATTAAACATGTCTTATCTTTTTTACAGCAAATGTATTAATTTTTGCCTGCATTGACTGTGATCTTCGTCAATATTCAAACATATTCAACTACCGTGCTAAATTGCAAAAAAGGGTCCTTTTAATATCAGAATTGACAGTATAAAAAGATCCAAATAGTTTTGTGAAAGTTTAGTAATTATTGTGTCCTTTTTTTGTTGTTGTTCTTTATTTTGTGGTAAACAGTCCTGTGAAAGTATCCATTTTTAATTGTTGTAGGTCGTGATAAGGATGACCAAGGGAGGCCAGGCAAGTGTTTCTTAATTTAATTTTCGTTTCATATGGTGCTTTTACTGCTTCCCCAAACCCCTCGCCTGATGTCACTTCTGATTTAATCGAGTTTGTCATATTTGAAGTAAACATATGATTTTATTTGCAGATGGTAACAAGTATAAAGGTGGAATCTACATGGTCTTTGAGTACATGGACCATGATTTGACTGGGCTTGCTGATCGTCCTGGAATGAGATTTTCAGTTCCGCAGATTAAGGTAGCATAATTTGTCACTAACGTGTCTGGTAGCACTGCTGAGCAAAATAGTTGCTTGAAAGAAGAGAGTGAGTAGGATGTTGATATTCACTTTCTTTTTTGCAGTGTTACATGAGGCAGCTTTTGACGGGACTGCACTATTGTCATGTAAATCAAGTACTTCATCGTGATATTAAAGGTTCGGTTTAGGAAGTTCATGCTGATTTTCTAATTTCATATTCTCTTAGTGTGGTGATAACTGATAAAAGCTTCTCCTTTTCCTTGTAGGTTCCAATCTTCTGATTGACAACAAAGGCAATCTGAAGCTTGCTGATTTTGGGCTTGCTCGATCCTTCTCAAATGATCACAATGCAAATCTTACAAATCGTGTGATTACTTTATGGTACAGGTATGATTTGTGGGATACCAATCCTTTGGGATTACCTGGATTTCATTTTAAATTCCCTTTTTGTGTGAGTGGTGATTTGTGGTATATCAAACAGACCACCTGAGCTGCTTCTTGGGACCACAAAGTATGGTCCAGCCGTTGATATGTGGTCAGTTGGTTGCATCTTTGCTGAGCTGCTTCATGGAAAACCAATTTTTCCAGGGAAGGATGAGGTAGTTGATCTTTTCTGTTGGTTAAATGTCCTAAACCTTACAAAATTAATGAAGATGAATGCACTTCCTTTAGTATTCTTGGCCTTACAAAGACTGTCTATGGTCTAAGGAATAACAGTAACAGCTTGCGCTTGAAAAGAATTGTGATGGTGATATTTGCCTAATGTACGCCTTCTTTTTTTTTGGCTTTAGGGGGTTAAGTATGTACGTACCTGGTGTTTCTTTATGTCTGACATCTGGTTGGCTGATTGTGTGCCTGATTAATCATTGTGTATTAGGACTGTTCAAGACAACTGATTGCTTCTACACCTAATTTGTTGCATTACTTAGATTTTAAATATTCACCATCGGGATTCTTTTATGTTTGAGCTGTGGTGCACCAGCTTATGACAAGATTTAGCCAAGAATTTTAAAAAACACAAACTTATATATCCTCACTAATCCAAATTAATTAGGATTTTCAAACTTCCTTGTCACTTGTGGAGCTTTAAAGCAAGAGCTTGACTTGTTTGATGTTTCGTGTATTTAACAATTTTCTTTTTCCCAAATGACCTACTTAAAAGCAGTACATGTGAATGCGACTTTAGGTTGTGTCGAATTTCTAGTGTGCTCAGGTGAATAACCCAGTTTTTCATTGATTTCAGCCAGAGCAGCTGAACAAGATTTTTGAGTTGTGTGGCTCTCCTGACGAGGTTAATTGGCCTGGAGTTTCCAAGATTCCATGGTATAACAATTTCAAACCATCAAGACCATTGAAAAGACGTCTAAAGGAGGTTTTCAGACAGTAAGTAAAAAATACATGATGTGATATATTTGCTCTAGTTCCGCACTATAGTTATTGGTCTTGAATAGATGTTCATGTATTTATACTATTGCGTCTCTGGATTTAGCTTTGACCGACATGCCTTGGAGTTGCTTGACAAGATGCTGACCCTTGACCCATCTCAGGTATCAGTTTCTCTGGCATGCATGTCATTCTTATGCTTGTTCCAAGTAAGAATACAAGACAATGTTGGACACATATTTGATAAGGTTTATTCAGATGTTCATGTGTCATGGTGCTTTTTCGACCAAAGCTAGCATGTAGGTACCAAGTTCATCATATTTTCTCGTCTATGTTTTCACTTCTTTCAAACCTTGTTTTGTGGGGGGGGGGGGGGGGGG